>NC_057804.1:562562141-562788103 GCF_018294505.1 Triticum aestivum
CCCCTCCGTCCCCTCTGTCGGCCGCGCCTGCACGCCCTAGGGTTCCGGCTCCAAGGTGGGTGGCAAGCTCGACACGCCGCCTCCTCCTTGACGCGCCTCCTCCTCCTCGACGCGCCTCCTCCTCGACGTGTCGCCTCCTCTGCGACGCACCGCCGCCCGCCGCCTCCTCGACACTAGCACCCTCCTACGGCAGCCTGCCGTTATCCCACAGGTGATTCCTTACCTCTCCCCCCCCCCCCTCCTTCCCCCTAGGCTACCTCCCGCGAGTACCATAGCCCTATTCCCCCGTGTTCTAGGGTTAGCAAATTTGAGTGTCCTCTAGTGAGCCTCTCTTCAACTGTTTTTGCTGCTATTTGGTTCTGAAGATGAGTAGCAAGTATAGTAGGAAGATGATGCATAGTAGGAAGATGATGAGGAGCTACATGTTGTATTAGTTACATGGCTGTTTGGTGAGACATGCTAGTATGATGTGATGACTGAAAAGGTGATGTAGCATTATCTCCTACTAGATGTGTCCATGGGAATATATATGATGTTTTACAATTTATATTGATGTATGGGCTTTAATTGATGAATTTTTTCTTATGAAACTGAAAGTATTAACTCCCTCTGTAATTTGTAAGATATCCACTAATTTTCCTATGTAATTGAGAAGAATTTATATACCAGAACATAATAAGAAACCTAATTAGTACAGTTTCCATTAGCACACTGGTAAGATATAACTTACAACTTTACAAGTATCTCTAGTCAAGTCTGATATTGCTTTTGCTTATATGCGGTCAATTTCTCAACTTGATAACTAGTAGATCAGTAGTTTATATATTGTCACATCGACTACGTTTCATACAAAAAAAATCCAGGTTACATAAATTTGTAATTTTATATGGCAATATTATATAGTGGTGAAAGGCTCAGCTCTGTCTGACTAATGCTATGCAATGTTATAAAATGGCATCCATTTTGGGCTGAAAAAAATGTTATTTCATGAGTTGACAAACTATCTGCTAATACTTCTTCATTGTGAGTTGTTCCACTTTTAGTTTATAAGAAGTATACTATGCTTATAACTAAGCCAAATGTTTACATTATTCTTATTACTGTGCATGCTGTGATGTTCTAGACAGTTAAGTATTTGCAACCTGCTACTAAACTAGATCATGAATATGTCATTGCTTTTCAGTGAGCTCCTAAGTGTACTATTATTCATTTATGATAGTTTGTGAGATACAGAAGTAGATAAATTTAAGTTTGTAATGCTAACAGCCAGACATGTGAATCTATTCTTGATACACCTTTTCCCTTTTCTTAGAATCATCATATACAAATTAGAACCTTTCTAACATCTGCATATTTCAGGTTTCCAAGGAGGTAGAGGAAGTGAAGTTCAGACAGTGCAGCAGCAGCAACACCTCCAAGGTGATAAATATGTTCAGTTAGGTACAATTAGCATCATGTAAGAAAATGGCCATAATGTGCCCTGATAATGATGTATTTTGTCATAAAAATATATAGTGGACTGCCATGATAATGACATGGTCATGTGTTTGCAAGCTGTCATAATCTTCAGTTTGCTTGACTTTTGAGCCTTCTAGTAGTTTACTTCCATGAGTTGTTTTATTGACATGGCACATTTGCAATGGAGTTTTATATATCTTTAGCCACTGTTCATTAACAACAAGTCAGTTTTGTTTATAGTTGAAAGTAAGTGTGTGGTTTGAAATTTTGACTGTTGGGGGGTAGTATTGTAACTAGAAGACCACCTATTTTCAGAATTGAGCTAAAGATTTGGGGGGTAGTATTTCTGATTTTAGAGCACCTTTGCTGGATGTATTTTACAGCAGCTGTTGGAATCAAAACAATGCTTGTGGGTTGTCCTGTTAAGTTGAGTGAGTCATTAGAGGGCAGATAGAGTCACCCGCACCAATTAATGTTTATGAAGAAGAAGAATAAACCTGTTGTTGCTGCTGTTATGCCTGTATTCACTGCTGTTGCTGCTGTACTTGTGATGATGTTGTACTTGTGATGATGCTACTTGTGATCTTCTGAAATGACCCATTGGCGACTTCATTACGCGGGGATAATGATTTTGCAGGTACCCCGAGAGGCCCTTGAGTTTGCCAGAATGTCGATTAACTTCCGTTCCGGCAAATTCGGGTACTCCATATGTCCTATTTTCAGCAAAGATCATGCTGAAATTTTCCGTGAATTTTAGCATGACTTTGCTAAAAATAGGACATATGGGGTACTTGCGACTAATGCATGGGCCAGGGTATCTTAGTACTTAGTTAAGTAGGATCAACAACCCCGCCATTCTTGCTGCATTAAACCATAGGTGGCAATAGAGCCAAGTGATTAGGCCCAACATAGAATTCTCCTTAGCATCGATAAACCCTAGATTGTAAACCCAACATAGGTGGCAATAGAGCCAAGTGATTAGTGCCAAGTGATTAGGCCCAACCTAGGGTGCCTTGGCATCGATGAACCCTAAATGATGAAAACTTAACTTAGCATTTAGGGTGCCTCGGTGTCGAAAAACCATAAATGATGAAACCTTGGCTTCTATAGGGTGCCTCGGTGTCGATGAGAACCTAAATGATGTACGCTTAGGCTTTTAGGGTGCCTCAGCGTTGACAAACCCTAAATGATATAAGATTAGCTTTTAGGATGCCTCGGTGTCGACAAACCCTAAATGATGAGACCATGATCTTGTTCCTTGACAATAACCAACTTTTTGACCAAACTTTTTTCCTATTTAGAGCGAAACATGGCCAACAACGATGAGGCCGGCGGTTCGGGCGGCAAGCAATTCTGGGAGCTGTCCCAGGAGATGGAGGAACAACCTCACCACTATGAGGACGCTGCAGAAGACACCAATCCTGACTACACAACCCCTAGTGGCATCGGGGATGACACCACTGATGGTGCCGCCGAGGATGCCACCACTGATGATGGCGGCGCACGCACAGATGGCAGCCAACCGAAGAAGCACCGGAAGGACCGGCGCCTAAATGCGCTCCGCACCCTCAAGGAGGAATTTACTCAAGTGGACTCCGACGGGCATCCAACGGAGCCCAAACATATAATCAAGGGGTACTCGGTTCAGCTTGGGTGCATTCTCCGGAGCACCGTCTCGATCAACATCGAGAACCTTAGGCGTAAGGACCGAGGGAATTTGCGCAACCTCCTCTTCACGAAGCTGCACGAACGATACAAGTTCCCCGCCAAATTTGAAAACACATGCCTCTCAGGGAATAAAGTGAACAGTGCCGCCCTCACGAGGATGAGCACGGCCCTATCTACTTGGAGAAGCGCGGTGAAGAGAATGATTGAGAAAGGTGATAGTTATGAGAAGACCAAGGCGAAAAATCCTTCTATCAGCGAAGATGACTACAAGGAGTTCAAGATCAAGTGCGAGAGCAGTGCAACCTCTGAATCAAGTCAGAGGGGGTAAGAAATGCGGGAGTTGAACTTAGGGGAACACAAACTCGGTCCCGGCAGTTACAGAGTGGCGGAGCCTATATGGGACAAGGAGGACGCAGAGCGTGCCGAGCAAGGCCTACCGCCCCGCTTCGAGAAATACAATGGTGACAAGCAGACCATGAACTTTGTCAGGGCCCGGTAGAAGGAGGACCCGATAACAAAGGAGCTTACCACGGATCCAAAGACCAGGGCGCTTGAGCTTATTCTGGCGAAGGAGACTGAAAGCAGTAGCGCGGGGTCGTCTCAGAGCACCCCTGCTTGGGACAACACTCTAAATAGGGCGTTGAACGTAATGAAAAACAAGGATAAGCTCAGTAAGCCGATGTCAGCAGGTCGTGTGGCCGGCAAAGGCTTGTCCACAAAATGGTCGTCATACTATACCGCTGGTGGGCGAAAGGAGAAAAAGACCAGCTCAGAAAGCCAGTTGCGCGAGGTTGAAGAACTCAAGGCACAAGTGCCGTGGATTCCGGAGATTATCCAAGAGCAAGTGCAAGTACAACTGGGGACGACGCTCACCGGCATTATGCCTACCTTGATTCATGGGCTGACGACGTGGATTGCGGGTGGCCAACAGGGGCCACCCCCGATTCCCAGCTTCACGGCCAGCAACTCGCACAACGCACAGGCGGCGCCATTGGTGTCTCCGGCGGCGCCATTGGTGTCATCGGCGGCGGCGGTATTGGTGTCTCCGGCGCCGGCACGGGCATTGGAGCTTAATGCACCCGGGTGTACGCCGGCCGGCACCTCGCCAGCAAGCGGCCCCTCCGTCAGTTGCACGCCCGCCATTGGCGGTGCTTCGACATTAGCCGAGCTCGACGCCATCATCACGGTAACTAATTAAGCCTCTCGGCCGAGGACTTCATCTCCTTTTGCCTTTGACTGGGCATCCCTGACGCCCTACATGTTTTCGCAGGGCGCCGCCGACGTTCCGTGCACTCTCCTACACTTCATGAACGACGAGTTGGTCGATGTCGCCAAGGGCAATATCATTCAACCGGGTAACCCCGTGTTCCACGGTAAATCGATGCCACCCACCATGTATAGGGTTCAACTGGTTCGGGTGCTGCCAGGCTGCAACGAGTTGTTACCTCCGATACAACCCGCCGGGGCCGACGAAGAAGATCTGATGACCCTTAGCGCCTGCCTAAGATGGCCCCTGCTTTGGCCGAAGAGCCAGATTTGTTTGGGGGCGGGGGACACCACCCCATAGACAAGACCGCCAATCATGCCGGCGCCGCGCCATGGCAAGAACGCCGCAACGCTACCGGACATGCCGGACATCCCTATGGCACAGGATCTGGACATGCATATGGCACAGGATCCGGACGACGACGACAACGACGACGGTACATTTACCAACGTCGATAAGTACTTTGCCGAACATGGGTACGGTGACGAGTTCGGCGGGCCTCCTTCTCAAGAACCCAACCAAGACGACCGCGATCTAGCTGGTACGACGGAGAAATCCAATTGCAACAGGCGTCGTCTGGCGTTCAGTTCTCAGGAGACACCTCCAGCTCCTGCCTTCACCGAGCCTCAGATAGCCGAGGTGCGAAATATTATCAGCCCCAACACACTCAAGAAGGCGGTCTGTCAGCAGAACTCGGTCCCATTACAGCAGATCAAGAAGAAGGGACGGAAACGAAATACTGCCAAGGGCGCCGGTGCGAGCCAGCCGGCACGGAGTACGATCCGTGCTCAGGATGGGCCACCTTCACCTCAGGATATCTCGAGGAGGGTGCATGTGGCGGGTAGGGCGATGCTACCGACAAATATGCTCAATGTTGCAACCGGTGCTATGCGGAGTTTGCATGACAGCGTTCTATCATTGGAGAAGCGGTGTCTCTCCCAGAAAGATGTGGCATACCCGGTTTTCATGGCCAAGGTGCCAGAGGGAAAGGGCTTTGTGGATGGCGCCATCAGGGGTACGATCGTCCTGCGGTTTGATGACATCTTTGCTATGTTTAATCTTCATCCGCTGCACTACACCTTCGTTCGGCTGTTTTCGCTGAGTATGGAGATGCGGATCATTCGAGACAAGACCCCGGACATCATGATAGTCGACCCCTTCTACATGCGTGCCAAGATCTTGGGCAGCGCTGGGGACCGGCAAGTCGCAAGTTCACACCTCGAAGGCGTCATTCTGGCAAACCCAGATAAGGATAACTTCCTCGTGCCTTACTTTCCCGAGTAAGTCATCCCCTCACCGCCCCGTAACATATGATTTCTTAGATTTCGATCGTTCTTTTTTCCCCTAACATTTCGTGTTCTGTGCAGTGACACACATTGCACACTCATCCTCTTAAGCCCGAAATATTCCACGACCACGTATTTCGGCCTGGATTGTGACTCCAAGATGGACTACACAAATATCAAGAAAGTTCTTGATGATGCTCTCCCCGGCTACGCCACATCTGGAGGCACCTTTAAGAAGCGAGTTTGTAGGTACGGCAGGCACGTGTTCACCCACAATACGATGTTCCCCTGCGTCAAGCAGCCGCCTAGCGGTCAGAAGGATGCCTACTATGCCCTCCATCACATGAGGGCGATCGTACGGGACCATAATCACCTTCTGCTACCAAATAATGTCAAAGATTGGGCTGCAAGCTTGGCGGCAATCCAGGACGCGGACCTCCGACAACAATTCTTTCGCATCCAGTCGAAGTTTGCAGAAATCATCCATCAAGATGTCCTTCGTACCTCGGGGCAGTTCTAACTCAGAGAGCAACCGTCCAACAGTGAGATAGACACAACACTTCAAATGCAGGCTGACAACGCCCGCGACTTCATGACCATCACGAAAGACAACGGCTTCATCCACGCTCCAGTCCCGTGAGTCGAGTCAAAAGTAGTGATGCTATTTGTAGTTCTGAAACATCGATTAGCTCGTGTTGTAATTAAACTTTAATGAACTTGTATGTCTCTTTGGTTTGGACAGTCGCTCAACTTTGATGTAATAGATGCTATTTATTAGTAGGACCATGAATCGTGCTATTAATGTCTTGCTTTTCTCTTCTGATCCTTTTGTTGCATACTTATATATTGCTTATGTATTGTTTGTTGTCTGGCTTGTGCATAGAGATGTCGTCGTATGTCGTGTACAAGGGTAAGGTTCTCGGAGTCTACGACGACTGGGAGGAGTGTCGGAGATAGGTTCACTGTTTCAGCGGTAACATTTACAAAGGGTACATCACTAGGGCGGAGGCGGAATCTAGATACGCCCGCTATCTAGCGGGAGAGAGGAGGGAGCGTTGGAGGAACCGGGTGAAGACCAGTTTCACCGCGATGATGCTCATCGTGATGACCGCAGCTCTCTTCTATGTGATGGTAGTTTAGATGATCGATATCGACTTGTAATGTGAAGACAAACTCGCTACTCGCGGTCTCCGAGACTTGTAATGTTCTATCTTCGTTCGGTCTTTTGTATTCGGAGACTAATATGATGAATTGTTTTCGAAGACTTACCTTCTATTGTATTCGATGAATCTGCTGTTGCTGTGTGGTGCTGTCTATATTCTATCAAATAATATATATTGTAACCTGTGAAAAAATCAGAAAAAACCCTAATATTAATACTAATGGCGCACCACACAAGACACTAATGGCGCACTGTTATAATCACACTAATGGCGCATCACCCACTGGTGCGCCATTAGTAAGCCAAAGCACATGGATACATATGGCCCCCTGGGAGGCATTCTAATGGCGCACTATAGGCTATACTAATGGCGCACTACTTGGTGCGCCATTAGAACACCAGATACTAATGGCGCACTAGAGGTGCGCCATTAGAATTTAATTCTAATGGTGTGATGCTAGTGGCGCACCAGTAGTGCGCCATTAGTAGGCAAAACTGGTGCGCCACTAGCATGCCTTTTCCTAGTAGTGGGGCCGCTAGTACAAATCAGTGGGGGGTACTTTTGTAACACACCCTACATTTGGGACAAGCGCGTCCCTAAGTCATGCTTCACCCCCTCCCATCGCCCCCTTTTCGCCATTCGAAATCCCAGGCCGCCATAACCTCTCTGCTCCAGCCGCGAAACCCCACCCTCCTCCGTCTGCCACGTCACCGCTGCCCAGCCGGAGCCTCTTCCCCGACGACGTCGTCCACCGCAACAACTCGACGTCCCTCGTCCACCTCCCCAGATGAGGATCCGTTGTCCATCTCGCCATCCCGCCGGTTCAGCCGCCCCGTCCTCCACCTCCAAGGAGCTGCTCCGACGATCTCCTCGTCTATCGCGGCTGCTCCATCCCCACAGCGCCACCTTAACCTGCTCCACCGGAACTGCAACATCCTCAGCGACTCCTCGGACAAAGCCGAGGCCTACTCGGTGCCACCAAAGAGGTTGTACACTCATTGCATCGCACCTTCTCCTTAACTCAACCTCCCGGCGCCGACGGTGCTCCATCCCGCACCGCCATGGAGCGGCCACCTTGAAGCGGGCGCCGCGGGCGACATCTCCACGGCGGCTCTCCCTCAGTGCGAGGCCCCTTCGGCGGCGGTGTCCATGCCAGCCAGATCTACTGCTGCTGCTCCGGCTCTCGCTCGCTCGCTCGTGCTCCTGCTGCTGCTGCTCCGGCTCTCGCTCGATCGCTCGCTCGCCCAACTGCTGCTGCTGCTCTCCCCCTGGCTCGTGCTGCTGCTCTGCTCCGATTAAGCCACAATTCAGTCGACTGAATCGACTTTTGGGTCAGACGATTTTCAGGGGTTGGGGAGAGGGCTCGTCGGAGTTAAGGAAGAACCACCTGCGGCGGGGACGGGGGCTCGTCGGAGAGGTACCCCACTATCTATCTTAGGGTTCAGGGTGGGGGCCGGGGGCCTAGAGGGCTGGCCGGGGCGGCGGTGGCGAGTTGTTTCGGGGCGGCGAGGCGGCGCTGGGGCTGGCGGTTCGGCCGGTGGTGGCAGGCAACTCAGGGGTGTGCAGGTTGAAGATGAACTGCAGGCCCTCCCTAAACTACATGTCAAGTGTCTCTCTGCTACCATTGCGTTCAGTTTCGACAGTAGCATTCAGATTCCATAGTTAATTTCAGTTTTGATAGTTAAATTCAGAGTCAACAGTTTTTACCTCATTTGTTGTAGTCAGGTGGTTTTTGGTGATGTTAATTTTACATCCATTTTTCATCATCTATTGGAGATGCTATTGGAATCCCACTTGATATTGATGATGTCTGTCTTGTGCTGCTTCAGCCTTGACGTCTTACGGCTCACCGGAGCTGCTCCAATGACAGAACGATCCATCACAACAGAGCAGTGCCCTAGACGCCGTCTACAGATTCCTCAGATCTTCCTCCACACCTCCGACAGCCATCTCTGCCTCAACTACTTCAGCGACCAACCCAATGATGCTGAGGTCGACACGGCTACGGCAAAGAGGTTGTACACTTGTTGCATCACTTATTACTATACATTCACGTCGATCCATTCAGGCTATTTTGGTTCAACAGAAAAACATAGCAATAGGGAATTTTCCAATGGCACTCTACTATTCAATTATTCATGCATTTTGTTGAAAGGAATGAAGCAAAACATCCACCTGGACCTACTTTTCAAAATCCTATGCATGAAAACAAGACCAAGTGCATTAGTAACAGAATAACATTCTAACTGTACCCGCTTTCATATGGTTTCTCTTTATTTTGGCCATGTTCCTTTGCATTCCTCTACTCTTCCAATTCATGTAAACCAAACACCCAAGTTGATAGAAATCCTGTGTTTACAAATGCTCTGTTTACCATGTGCATTTTCCTATCCTATTCCGGTGTTTTTCCTATCCCTGCGTTTTAAGAATCATGAAAGCCAAATGAGCCCTTAAAGAATTACTTCAGTTACAGGTACGTGTCGAAGGGAACTTTGTGTGGTTTGTCTTGCTCCTGCCGCGTCGTCGTCCACCTCACCTGAGCTGCTCCATCGACAGAAGCATCCACCAAACTAGACATCACGACTCCTGAACGTCTTTCGCCGCCTCAGATCTCCTTCCCTGCCGCCGGCATGCACCCCAACGGCATCACCATCATCGACTCAGCAGATGAACCTGAGGAGTACACGGGTCTACAAGAGAGGTCGCACTCTTTTGTTTCTGCTTATGTTATGCATTGCTTAAACTTACCTGCTACTTTATCGTCCTATTCAGCTCTTGGACTCCCAACCCAGGTCCAAATTCATGTTCAAACTTGAGTTCTAAATTAGTTGTGGGGCACATATCGAGGAAGCAATGAATAGTATGTCTGTCTAATATCTGGTTCACCTAGGGTATGCCTATGTTGTTCATCTTGGATGGGAAACAAAAAGTAAACCAATCATCATCTGTCTTTTTATTAATTTAAAGCAATCATCAGCCTACTATCATTATTTTTGGATCCATCCACTGGTTGTTACCATCACTCTAAATTTCTGCATGCTCTCCTTACATAATCTCACCATATTTTTTCGTCTGCATGTCAGATATTGTACACAGTCATGCTGAACATGTAGAGAAAAAGAGAAGAGTTTTGTGTGGTAATACAATGTCATGTAGACATCGCTCCATGGTGGGTTCAATGGCAAACCCTCCCCACCCCTCTCCAGATTGTAATCCAGAGGAAGATATCTGTTCTGAGGCGGATTCAGACGCCGCTGACCACTCCTATTTACCCCCAAGGTATTTGCTCTACCTTGGCATGATGATGTTAGTCATATCATGCATATGTTACCTTGCAGTGCCTAATTTTGACATCATATATGTCATCTGCTTAGTTTAGACATGTTCTGTAATGCCACATGTTTAGTTTCTATATCATATATGGGAATTATGCAGTCTCATGTCTTTTAGCCAGCCATAATATATGTGAAATGTGCAATGCCATCCTATTTAACCAGACATCATATATTTGAATGATATCTTGCCCATCCTTTTCTTCATTACATTTCCATTTGTCGACAATGTTTGTACATTAAACTACTCTTCCTGTGAATCAGCCATTTGGGTGGGAGAAGGAAAAATCTGGAGTGAAAACAAGGCCTTCAGAGAAGACAGTGCTACCTGTCGAAGCAGATCTCTTGTTGGGTCCCGATAGCTCCTCAGAGATGGATTCAGAGACGGATGACCAGTCCTATTCCCCTACTGAGGTGTATGCTCTAACTTGGCATGGTTATACTGCTCATATCATGCATACGGTGTCTTGCATTGCCTAGTTTAGACATCATATACATAATATTCAACACCATGGTCATAGTTCAGACATCATATCGAATGCCCTCTGTTTAGCATATAAATCACAGATGCGATCCCGATTACTTAGATAACATGTAGGTGAATTATGTCATGCGATCCTGTTTTGTTATTCATCATATCTTTGAATTATGTTATGCTATGCTATCCAGTTTAGATAGACATCATATATGTGAAATTATGTCATGCTATCCGTTTTAGTTAAACAATATACATGTCAACTATTTCATGCCCTCTTTTTTCCACACTATCTATTGCATCTATCTCTCATACAATGTCTGTACATTCAACTATGTTTCCTGTTTATCAGCCATTTGAATTGGAGCGGGTGATTCCAGTATCTAGCGGAATAAAAACACGGTCTTCAAATAAAACACCGCTACCTATTGGTGGAGATAGCACCTCGGTTGTACATGCACAAGAACCAGCTCTACCACACATAACCTAAGCTCTCGCAGATTGTACCCCTACTACGATGGGCAGAGAACCAGCTTCACCCAATCTAACCCCAACCCCAGCCAATAGTAACCCAGTTCCTGTTGACACAACACTATCTCCACCACAGAGCTCCCAAACAAGAGCAGTTAGTAAGGCAGCTCCAGTGCCCAAAGGGCCAGTACTATCACGGCGAACCCCAGCTCCACCAGTTAGTATGCCTATTCCCGTGGAGGAAGCACAACCAGCCAGTCGTAGTTTAGCATCTATCGCATTTGATGTTGTTAAATCGTATGTGCGTATCTTCCCATCTTGGAAATATTATACTGAAGATGAAGGAAAATGCCAGTTGCAGGTGTTTGTCCAGGAGCTATGTGTAAGTAATGTTATTCATGGCAATTACTTTTCTTCGTCCCATACATCCTACCTCCATGATGGTTGTAATACAACAAATTTTCCCATTTTTCTCTATAGAGAAGGACCGATTTGGAAACTCAGGATGAGGTAACCTGTGCTAATACCTATGCTATCTTCAAGAATGCTTGGTGGCAGTATCGGAATTACTTGAAGAAAACGTACTTCACCAGCAAAGAAACTCATCAAATTCCCTTACGTTCTCCTGAGACACATTTATTGGACGATGACTGGGAACGCCTTGTTCTGTACTGGTCCCGAACCAAGAATGTGGTAAGGTCTATGATCTCATTTTCTATTTTTAAGTATTATATTCTTGCGCCTTACTGTACTCTGTTCATGTAGAACAAGTGCCTAAACCTGAAGAACAACTGTTCTAATTTAAGATTCCATTGCTATCATAGTTCAAAAAAGCGCTAGGCGCTAATTGTGTGTTTTGCCACCGCCTTGCACTTTACTGACCAAAGCGCATGCTTATGCGCAGTTATGCATAGATTAAGTGTAGTTATGCACAATGCGTTTTGCCAACGACTAGAGCCTAGGCGCACTTAAGCGCTCGCTTAGGCGCGCCTTGTTAACTATGATTGCTTTGCTCTTGTATCATTGTATTTACTCATACAAACTTATTTTTAAATTGAAGGATCCAATCGAAACTCCAATGGCACGGCAGGTATGTTCACGCATGTTTCTTTAACAGGTTTGCTCTTATCAATAGCTCTTTTGATTTCAATTTCAATTGTGTATACAGTTGACTTTCATATCATGCACATTACTAGCATCACAATAGAGCCAATAGTGTTGTTGTACATGTAGACCCGTGGTACCCATCTGAAATCTTGTTATGCCGTGTAGTTTCCCACGCTTTGTATTCTTTCACTGTTGCTTTGTCTTGAACTGATATGATTTGAACCGTGTCTCTATTTTGATTTGGCAAGACAATGCAGTGACCATAGGACATAGATATATGTTTGTTTGATGCTTCTATTATGTACTAGTACTTGGCAATAGAAGACTTGGTAATTTAATCATGTCCACCTTACTAATGAACTGGTTCACCGAAATGAGTTTCATATACTAGTACATGCTAAACTTGTTATGTGTCTGCTTGTTTCTTCTTTTAGAATGCTAACAGAATATTGGGGAAGAGTGCCTTATTAAGCAATGGTAAAGGAAGTAATGCAGATAAGGTTCAGGATAGTGACACATCCTTGTTGGTCTCCAACAAAGCTGATAAAACAGCTAAGGAAGACTATCTTGAAGACAGCAAGACAACCCCAAAGTCCTGTCTTGGTTTAGTGTTCGAGTTAGTGGCCACTACCACTTGCACAAGCTATTCAAACTCATTGTCTGAATCAGTTCGGTTTCTTGAGTCTCAACTACAAGCTGAAAGACATCGATCAACTGTGCTGCGACAAGAAGCGGAAGGACTGCGAAAGTCCCTGGAGCATTCAGATGCATACTTTCTGGTGCAACAGCAAGCGTTGGAGGATTTTAGTGCCAAATAGGACAAAGCTAATCAGCTTGCTAAGCTTATTGCCAGCATGGTGGATACCTAGGATAACGTTTCTTGAGCTCTTTTGAAGTTGTTTCAGTTATGCTCTTGTTTTGCTGCCGCGTTTATTTGCACTGGTGGCCAATTTTGATGGCCAAGTGTATGTAATATGCTGCTTTGTTCCCTATATTTGCACTGGTGGCGAACTTTGATGCCCAGTGGATGTAATATGTGTAATAGCAGTAATAGGCTGGCCTTAATTGCTTGCTTATTTATTTCCTTATTGTCTTGTTTAGTTGTTTGCTTGTAGTCACTGCAATTCTTTTTTTGTGTTTTTCTAGTGGCCACAATAGACTATTTTTGGTAACTAGGCCAAAATAATCATGGCAACACACGGATTGTTGTAACCACGGGCCTCCTGCAGGCCGTATCATCCATGGGCCTTCGTTCGGCCGTAGGACCATTGGCCTTCTATACGGGCCGTAGGATCCATCGGCTTTCTATACGGGCCTTAGGGATCAATGGGCCTTCTACGGGCCATAGGGTCCATGGGCCTTCTACGGGCCGTACTATCCATGGGCCTCATACAGGCCGTAGGATCCATGGGCCTTCTATGGGGCGTATCACCATTTTGCCAATCATGGGCCGTACTATTCATGGACCATAACGGGTCGTTAATAGGCCGTATTTGATGACTCTATGAAAACAACCCAATGGATTTTTTTGACATGAAAACGGCCCCGGGCCGACTGTAACGACGGGCTGAATTTGGCCCACAAGCAGAAAATGACAGTAACGGGCCGTATGTAACCGAATGCTGCAAATGAGCCCAAGAATCAATGGGCCCTGAGAAGGCCGAAAGATAACTTGGGCTGGAAACGGCCCAATAGAATAACGGGCCGTTAATGGGTATAAAGTGATACACTGTTCATTACGGGCCAGTTTCACTACGGGCCGTTAATGGGCCAAGAGTTACAAAGGTCCTCATATGGGCCGAAAGAAGTCATGGGCCACACACGGGCCAGAAGTTAAAACGGGCTGAATCATATTGGACGGCCCAGATGACGCTACCGGGCCTAATTCGGATAAGGCGTAACGGGCCCTAGGTTAGCGGGCTGTAAATGGGCTATATGCGAACAAGCCGTTAACAGGCTTTCCGTGGGCCGACCCGCCACCTTTTGACCAAGTCAAACGGGCCGGCCTTTTCACAGGAATGTGCCTTTGTTGGGCCGTGCCACGTGTCGCCGTATCATAGGCGCCTTCGGTCCAATGAGCGGATGACATCTGCCCCAACGGTGAGCCGACATGTGTTTCCTCCAGCCAATGATGATTTTACACGTGGAAAATCCCCATTGGTCGGGGCTGTTAACGGGTTATCGGATCCAAAACCCGACCCGATAGCTTAACGGTGTTCCGTTACGGTGGATGCCACGTGTCGGTCACCCTTGACGAAAGCAGTTCTGTGACGCGCGATTTATCATCATGGAAGTGGACACTTCCGTGATGATAATTTTGGTAATGTCATGGAACACTTCTACGACAGCACAGGTATGACTATCTTGATTCTGTCATAAATTTGTCATGGATGTACATGCATGACAAAAACGCGACCTACTGTGACAAACACGTATCATCACGGAAGTGTATTTTTTTGTAGTGCCTCCAAGCCCAGATCTATGACCTGCCGAACCAAAACTGTGAGTATGAATATAGATTCAAGAGGATGAGTTTGGCTGCAGATTTGAGGATCCCGGAGACTCAATCATCCTTCTATGATGGTGAACCTATGCCTTGGAAGATGGATGACAAGCCTACATCATCAACAATTCCTTCTTCACCACCTCCGAGGACATAATTACATGGGTATGGGCACTCCCCTTGGCAACTGCCAAGCTTGGGGGAGGTGCCCCGGTATCGTATCACCATCACACTCCTATCTTTACCGTTTTATTTAGTTTGATCCTTTTTAGCAATATCTTGATCTACTAGATTGAAGCATGGGTATTAATTAGGTTTGAGTTTTGCTTTGTGATCTCTATGTAATCGAGTCCGTGAGTTATTTATAATAAAGATTAGTGTTGAGTCAAGGGCTTTGCTATCTTGCTCTGATCTTGAAAAGAAAAAAAATAGAAAGAATAAAAAGAATAAAAGAGTTCATATTGATCTTATGGATAGTAATGACTTCACACACAGAAAGTATGAGGCTTAAAAGTTGTTGAGAGTTGATAAACGTAGTTTTGGTCATCGTTGCAATTAATAAGAAGTAACAAGGAAAGAGAGGTTTTCACATATAAATATACTATCTTGGACATCTTTTATGATTTTGAGCACTCATTAAAGTATGACATGCTAAAGAGTTGATGTTGGACAAGGAAGATAGCGTAATGGTTTATGTTTTCTCGCATCTCAGTTAAAGTATATTGTCATGGATCATTCAAACATGTTGAGCTTGCCTTTCCCCCTCATGCTAGCAAAAATTCCTAGCACCAAGTAGAGATACTACTTGTGCTTCCAAATATCCTTAAACCCAGTTTTGCCATGAGAGTCCACCATATCTACCTATGGATTGAGTAAGATCCTTCAAGTAAGTTGTCATCGGTGCAAGCAATAAAAATTGCTCTCTAAATATGCATGACTTATTGGTACGGAGAAAATAAAGTTTATACGAGCTTGTTATGGAAGCAATAAAAGCGACGGACTGCATAATAAAGGTCCATATACAAGTGGCAATATAAAGTGACGTTCTTTCGCACTAAGATTTTGTGTATCCAACCCTAAAAGCGCATGACAACCTCTGCTTCCCTCTGCGAAGGGCCTATCTTCTACTTTATGTCTTTTACTTTATGCAAGAGTCAAGGTGATCTTCGCCTTTCCCTTTTTCATTTTATCCTTTGGCAAGCACCTCGTGTTAGAAAGATCCTGATATATATATATATCCAATTGGATGTTCATTAGCATGAATTATAATTGTTGACATCACCTAAAGGTGAATACGTTGGGAGGCAACATTATAAGCCCCTATCTTTCTCAGTGTCTGATTAAAACTCCATAACCATAAGTATTGCGTGAGTGTTAGCAATTGTAGAAGACTATATGATAGTTGAGTATGTGGACTTGCTGAAAAGCTCTATTTTTGACTCTTTCAGATGTTATGATAAATTGCAATTGCTTCAATGATTAAGATTATAGTTTGTTAGTTTCCAATGAAGTTTATGTTCCATACTTGACATTGTGAATCGATTGTTACTTGAGTATAATAAATCATATGACAAAATCTATATATGTTGCTGTTATAAGAATGATCATGATGCCCTCATGTCCGTATTTTATTTTTATCGACACCTATATCTCAAAACATGTGGACATATTTTTCGATTTCGGCTTCCGCTTGAGGACAAGCAAGGTCTAAGCTTGGGGGAGTTGATACATCTATTTTGCATCATTCTTTTATATCAATATTTATTAAATTATGGGCTGTTATTCCACATTATGTCGCAATACTTATGGCTATTCTCTCTTATTTTACAAGGTTTACCATGAAGAGGGGGAATGCCGACAACGGGGATTCTGGCTGGAAAAGGAGCAAATATTGGAAACCTATTTTGCACAGCTCCAAAATTCCCGCAACTCCAGGAAAGTCAATTTTGGATTTAATAAGAATTATTGGGCAAAGAAGTACCCGAGGGGGCCCACACCCTGGCCAGGAGGGTGGGGGTGCCCCCCCCTACAGGGCGCGCCCCTTGTCTCCTGGCCCCCTGGTGGCCCCAAGTGCCCATCTTCTACTATATGAGGTGTTTTATCCTGGAAAAAACTAGAGGCAAGCTCACGAGACGAAACTCTGCCGCCACGAGGCGGAACCTTGGCGGAACCAATCTAGGACTCTAGCAGAGCTGTTCTGCCGGGGAAACTTCCCTCCGGGAGGGGGAAATCATCACCAACGATCATCTCATTGGGAGGGGGTCAATCTCCATCAACATCTTCACCAGCACCACCTCCTCTCCAAACCCTAGTTCATCTCTTGTATCCAATCTTGTATCAAAACCACAAATTGGTACTTGTGAGTTGCTAGTAGTGTTGATTACTCCTTGTAGTTGATGCTAATTGGTTTACTTGGTGGAAGATCATATGTTCAGATCCTTTATGCATATTATTACCCCTTTGATTATGAACATGAATATTCTTTGTGAGTAGTTACGTTTGTTCCTGAGGACATGGGTGAAGTCTTGCTATTAGTAGTCATGTGAATTTGGTATTCGTTCGATATTTTGATGAGATGTATGTTGTCTCTCCTCTAGTGGTGTTATGTGAATGTCGACTACATGACACTTCACCATTATTTGGGCCTAGAGGAAGGCATTGGGAAGTAATAAGTAGATGACAGGTTGCTAGAGTGACAAAAGCTTAAACCCTAGTTTATGCGTTGCTTCGTAAGGGGCTGATTTGGATCCATATGTTTCATGGTGTGGTTAAGTTTACCTTAATACTTCTTTTGTAGTTGCGGATGCTTGCAATAGGGGTTAATCATAAGTGGGATGCTTGTCCAAGTAAGGGCAGTACCCAAGCACTGTTCCACCCACATATCAAATTATCAAAGTACCGAACGCGAATCATATGAGCGTGATGAAACTAGCTTGACGATAATTCCCATGTGTCCTCGGGAGCGCTTTGCTCATTATAAGAAGTTGTCCAAGCTTGTCCTTTGCTACAAAAAGGATTGGGCCACCTTGCTGCACCTTATTTACTTTCATTGCTTGTTACTCGTTACAAATTATCTTATCACAAAACTATCTATTACCTACAATTTCAGTGCTTGCAGAGAATACCTTACTGAAAACCGCTTGTCATTTCCTTCTGCTCCTCGTTGGGTTTGACACTCTTACTGATAGAAAGGACTACGATAGATCCCCTATACTTGTGGGTCATCATGAACCCCTTCGTGATGGTGTCTAGATTGGATCTGGTGGTTCTGGACTCTACGGTGGCTGGATGAATATTTCGTCGACTCCCCTAGGGTTCTGGAATATTGGGGTATTTAGAGCAAAGAGGCGGTCCGGGGGACATCTGAGCTGGGCACAACCCACCAGGGCGCGCCTGGGCCTCCTGGCGCGCCCTGGTGGGTTGTCCCCTCATCGGGACTCCCCGCGGGTGCAACCAGGGCACATCTTCTTCCTTTTGGTCCCTAAAAAATCATCATAAATTGTCGTGGCATTTGGACTCCTTCTGATATTGATTTCCTGCGATGTAAAAAACATGCAGAAAACAACAACTGGCACTGGGCACTATGTCAATAGGTTAGTACCAAAAAATGATATAAAATGATTATAAAACATCCAAGATTGATAATAAAACAGCATGGAATAATAAAAAATTATAGATACGTTGGAGATGTATCAGAAACCAATAAAATATGTTCTCAGTCAACTTTGCAACTACAATTCGTCATCTTTTTAAGAAGGGTCATGTATCGGAGCCTTTAGGCAAGTCCACATACTCAACCATCATATAGTCTTCCATGATTGCTAAAACTCACCGCGTACACATGAGCAAAACGTTTCAACCAGACACATAGAAAGATAGGGGCTTATAGTTTCGCCTCTCAACGTATTCACCTCAAGGGTAATGTCAACAATAATAACTCATGCTACACATATTCAACTGGATATATGTGCCTAGATCTTTCCCCACCACCTGATGATTGCCAAAGGAGAAAATAAAAAGGAATAGAGAGAAGACTTTGACTCTTGCATAAAAGTAAATACATAAAACGTAAAAGATAGGCCCTTCATAGAGGGAAGTAGAGGTTGCCATGTGATTTTTGTTTGTATGCTCATCCCCTTACTGCAAGAGAACGTCACGTTATATTGCCCCTTATGATGGCAACCTTTATTATGCAGTCTGTTGCTTTTATTCTTCGCCATCAAAAGTTCGTACAACGCTTAATTTTCTCTTACACTAAATGATCTAACACTTTTAAAAGCAATTCTTATTGCCTTTTTGTACTGTTGACAACTTACTTAAAGGATCTTACCCAATCCATAGGTAGGTATGGTGGACTCTCAAGACAATATTTGGGTTTAAGGGTTTTGGATGCACAAGTAGTATCTCTACTTAGTGCGAAATTTTTGGCTAGCAAAGATAGGGGCAAACACCACATGTTGAAGGAACTATGACAATATAACTTCTATGTGAATATGAACACACATAAATCATTATGTTGTCTTCCTTGTCCAACGTCAACAATTTTGGCATATAATATTTTGATGGGTGCTCACAATCACAAAAGATTTCCAGGGTAGTGTATTTGCATGTGAATCTTCTCTTCCCTTATTAATTCGAGTTGCATCATTGACCAATGGTATGTTTGTTAATCTACAATAAAATTTACTACTTATACTTTTCCTTGTGTAATGCCATCACTTACCATAAGATTAGCATATGATCTTTTTCATTTATTTCCTTTCTTTTTATTGAAACAAGAAAGTGGAAAAACTCAAACTAAACTTTATTATATATCTCGCACACGATTACAAAGATAGATGACTAAGCAAACCTTCGAAAAGGAAGGATCGAACTAAACTTTTATCCATCTAAAGCAAAAGATAACTAAGGATCGAACTAAGAAAAGTAAAGGCAAAAGATAGTGGAGGTGATACGATACCGAGGCACCTCCCCAATCTTGGCAAAAGCCAAGGGAGTTCCCATAGCCAATTGTCAATTTTATTTTGGTGATGAAGAAGTAGGTGGTGGTGATGAAGTAGAGAGTTTGTCTTTCTTTCTTAGCTTACGCTTGAGGACGGAATTCTCATCTTTCAAATCACCGATCTCCCACTCAAGTTCCAATACATTTTTGCATAAATCTTGCTTGTTTTCCTGCAAAAAATGGAAGGGAATAAATTGGATATTAGGCTTCTTTGCTTTGTTGGGAAGACTCAACTTCTTAAATTCAACGTCCATGTCCCCTGGTTGGGGCAATGGGGCTTCATCTTCGTTTGAGCTCGTCTCCTCCTTCCGCTTAGGATCATAGTCTTCTTCTTCCTCCGAAGTCTAGCTATAGTGCTCAACATCCCCATAGACCTTGGGGTTTGCGATATAATCTACAACGTAGCTCTCACCCTCCGAGTCTTGGGACGACATAATTTCAGATCTGTTGGGAAAACATCAAGAAAAGAAAACAGGAGATTTCTCCATGATACGGAGGTCAACACGTTCGGGGGGTATATAAAGATTTTTTATCTTGGGAAACAAGAAAAACGGAAGAAAATGGACTCCGGAAGGTACCTGAGCTAGGTGGGCACAACCCACCTAGGTGCGCCTAGGTAAGCCAGGCGCGTCCTAGTGTCTTGTTCCCACCAGGGTCACCTTCCTGGTAGTTTCTTATTTTCCTAATTTTTAAAATATTCCAAAACTGACAAAAAATATTTTTGTGGATTTTTCGGAGTCCGTTTACTTATCGTATCACGTACCTCCTCTTTTTCACGATTCTGGACTATTCCGGAAGGTTTCTTTTATTTGTTCTTTCGATGCCATAGTATGGATAATATTTCTTTCAATAGTAATGGGCATACCTGATATATAATGTTTTATTCGTTCCCATTAACAACCTTCAGGTTAGTGCCTTCGGTATTATTTATTTTGATAGCTCCAGATCGATAAACCTCCTCGATAACGTAGGGTCCTTCCCATTTGGAGAGGAGTTTTCCTGCAAATCTGAAATGAGAGTTGTACAAAAGAACATATTCTCCAACTTTGAACTCACGCTTTTGGATTCTTTTTCCATGCCATCTTTTAAATTTTTCTTTAAATAACTTGGCATTTTCATAAGCTTGGGTTCTCCATTCATCTAATGAGCTAATATTAAATAACCTCTTTTCACCAGCAAGTTTGAAATCATAGTTGAGTTCTTTAATTGCCCAATATGCTTTGTGTTCTAACTCAAGAGGCAAATGACAAGCTTTTCCATAAACCATTTTATAAGGAGACATACCCATATGATTTTTATATGCTATTCTATAAGCCCAAAGTGCATCATCTAATTTCTTAGACCAATTCTGTCGGGACCTATTGACAGTCTTTTGTAAACTTAGTTTTATTTCTCTATTGCTAAGTTCAACTTCACCACTAGACTAAGGATGATAGGGTGATGCAATTCTATGGTTAACATCATACTTAACATGGATTTTACAGAAAGCACCATGAATAAAGTGTGAACCACCATCAGTCATTAAATATCTAGGGACTCCAAACCTTGGGAAAATAACTTCCTTAAGCATTTTAATAGAGGTGTTGTGGTCGACACTACTGGTTGGAATAGCTTCTACCCACTTAGTAACATAATCAACAGCAACCGAAATATGAGTATACCCATTAGAGGAAGGAAAAGGTCCCATGAAATCAAATCCCCAAACATAAAATGGTTCAACAAGAAGTGAATAATGCATAGGCAATTCTTGACGCTTACCGATATTACCCATTCTTTGGCATTCATCACAAGATAAGGCAAACTTACGGGCATCCTTGAAGGGAGTAGGACAATAAAACCCAGATTGCAATACCTTATGAGAGGTTCTGTCTCCCGCATGATGTCCTCCATAAGCCTCGGAGTGATATTTCTGTAGGATTTGTTCTTGTTCATGCTCAGGTACACAACGTCTAATAATACCATCTACTCCTTTACAAAGATGTGGGTCATCCCAAAAGTAATGTCTTAAATCATAGAAGAATATTTTTCTTTTGTTGGTATGTGAAGCTAGGTGGTATGTATTTAGCAACAATATAATTAGCATAGTCAACATATCAAGGTGTACTACTAGAAACATTTATTGAAGCTAACTGTTCATAAAAAAATCTATCATTAATAGGTGATACGTCTCCAACGTATCTATAATTTTTGATTGTTCCATGCTATTATATTATCTATTTTGGATGTTTTATATGCATTTATATGCTATTTTATATGACTTTCGGGACTAACCTATTAACCTAGAGCCCAATGCCTGTTTCTTTTTTCCTTGTTTTTGTGTTTTACAGAAAAGGAATACCAAACGGAGTCCAATTGACCTGCAAATTTATGGAGATTGTTTTTGGACCAGAAGAAGCCCATGGAGCATCAGAGATGGACCAAAAGAGTCCCGAGGCCACCACGAGGGTGTAGGGCGCACCCTACCCCCTTAGTGCGCCCCCTACCTCGTGGCTGCCTCATGGCCCCCCTGACTTGTTCCCGATGCCAACACGTCTTATATATCCCCAAACTTCTAGAACAGAATGAAGATTGAGAGTTCCGCCGCCGCAAGCCTCTGTAGCCACCAAAAACCAATCGGGACCCTGCCGGAGGGGGGATGCATCACCGGTGGCCATCTTCATCATCTCGACGCTCTCCATGATGAGGAGGGAGTAGTTTACCCTCAAGGTTGAGTGTATGTACCAGTAGCTATGTGTTTGATCTCTCTCTCTCCCGTGTTCTTGATTTGGCATGATCTTGATGTATCGCAAGCTTTGCTATTATAGTTGGATCATATGATGTTTATCCCCCTCTACCTTCTTGTAATGGATTGATTTTTCCCTTTGAAGTTATCTTATCAAATTGAGTCTTTAAGGATTTGAGAACACTTGATGTATGTCTTGCATGTGCTTATCTGTGGTGACAATGGGATATTCACGAGATCCACTTAATGTATGGTTTGGTGATCAACTTGCGGGTTCAGTGACCTTGTGAACTTATGCATAGGGGTTGGCACACGTGTTCGTCTTGACTCTCCGATAGAAACTTTGGGGCACTCTTTGAAGTTCTTTGTGTTGGTTTGAATAGATGAATCAGAGATTGTGTGATGCATATCGTATAATCAAACCCGCGCATACTTGTGGTGACATTGGAGTATGCAGGTGACATCAGGGTTTTGGTTAATGTGTGTCTTAAGGTGTTATTTTAGTATGAACTCTAGGCCTTTTTGTGACACTTATAGGAATAGCCCAATAGATCAGTCAGAAAGAATAACTTTGAAGTGGTTTCATACCCTACAATAATCTCTTTGTTTGTTCTTTGCTATTAGTGACTTTGGAGTGACTCTTTGTTGCACGTTGAGGGATTTTTATATGATCCAATTATGTTATCATTGTTGAGAGAACTTGCACTAGTGAAAGTATGAATCCTAGGCCTCGTTTCGAAGCATTGCAATACCATTTTCGCTCACTTTTATTACTTGCTACCTTACTATTTTTATATTTCCAGATTAGAAAAACCTATATCTATCATCCACATTATGCTTGTATCGCCATCTCTTCGCCGAACTAGTGCACCTATACAATTTACCATTGTATTGGGTGTGTTGGGGACACAAGAGACTCTTTGTTATTTGGTTGTAGGGTTGTTTGAGAGAGACCATCGTCATCCTCTGTCACTTGAGGGAAATTTGCTACTGTCCTACAAAACTCTGCGCCTGGAGGCCCAACACGAGTCTACAATAAGAAGGTTGCATAGTAGACATCAAGCTCTTTTCCGGTGCCGTTGCTGGGGAGGTTAGTGCTTGAAGATATATATTTAGATCTTGCAATCGAACCTTTTAGTTTCTTGTTTTATCACTAGTTTATTTTATAAAAGAAAACCACAAAATAATGGAATTGAGGTTACCACATATGCTTCATCTTTCTAATGTCTTTTGTGAAAATGATGGAAAGGAAAATTGTGCCCAAGTGTTAGAAGAAGAAGTCTATAAAATGTTTGGCACTAAATCTTTGTATGATGAGCATGATTGCAATGTTGTTAGTATGTATTTCTTGAATATCCATGATGTTAATGATATGCAAAGCTACAAGCTTGGGGATGCTATGATTGATGAAGATGATATTTTTTGTCCCCCAAGTTTTGATGAGCAAATTTATTATGATGAAAGCATGCCTACTATCTATGATGATTATTGTGATGACATGTATGCTATAAAGAGTAAAGATATCCATGAAACTTGTCATCATGATTTTAATGCTCAAATTGATTACGTGAATAAAGTATCACATGATAGTTATTTTGTTGAGCTTGCTCCCACTACTATTCATGAGAAGAAATTTGCCCATGTGCAGAGTAATACAATTTATATGCTTGTGCATCATGAAAATAATTCTTTATGTGATGGTTATATTGTTGAATCCATTCATGATGCTACTGAAAATTACTATGAGGGAGGAACATATGCTTGTAGGAATTGCAATAATATCAAGTTTCCTCTCTATGTGTTGAAAATCTTGAAGTTTTGCTTGTTTTACCTTCCTATGCTAGTTGATTCTTGTTCCGATAAGTTGTTTACTCACAAAATCCCTAGGCATAGGAAGTGGGTTATACTTAAATGTGCTAGTCATATTCTTCATGATGCTCTCTTTGTTTTTCAATTCTTATCTTTTATACGAGCATCATTGAAATCATCATGCCTAGCTAAAAGGCATTAAAGAGAAGCGCTTGTTGGGAGACAACCCAATATTTACCCGTACTGTTTTTGTGTGTTCAAATGATTAACCTAATGTAGTAATCATGTTTTATAGCTTTTATTTCAAGAAAGTGCCAAGTAAAGCCTTTGGGATAGTGTGGATGATAGTTGACTTGACTCTGTGCAAAAATAGAAACTTTTGCGCTCAGTCCAGGAAATTTGAAAAATCACTGGAACATGCTTTTGATATGATTTTTTTACACAAGATTGATATACAAATTTCCTAGAATTTCCTAATTGTTCAGAATTTTTGGAGTTACAGAAGTATGGAAAGTTTCTAGATTACTACAGATTATTCTGTTTTTGACAGATTCTGTTTTCATTGTGTTGTTTGCTTATTTTGATGAATCTATGAGTAGTATCAGAGGGTATGAACCATGGATAAGTTGGAATAGAGTAGACATAACACCAATATGAATTTAGAATGAGATCTCAAAAGTACCTAAGTGGTGATTTATTTTCTTATACTAACGGAGCTTACGAGTTTTCTATTGAGTTTTGTGTTGTGAAGTTTTCAAGTTTTGGGTAAAGATTTGATGGACTATGGAATAAGGAGTGTTAAGATCCTAAGCTTGGGGATTCCCAAGGGACCCCAAGGTAATATTCAAGGACAACCAAGAGCCTAAGCTTGGGGATGCCCTGGATGGCATCCCCTCTTTCGTCTTTGTTCATCGGTAACTTTACTTGGAGCTTTTTTTTTATTCGCCACATGATATGTGTTTTGCTTGGAGTGTCATTTATTTTGTTTATATTTGCTTGCTGCTATTCAGACACATGTTTTAAATTTTAGTTAAATAAAAAAGTCAAGTATAGCCTTTACCATGCTTATTTTACAAGTATATACGTTGTTGTTTTGAAATCAGAAAGTTTGCTGTTATGTTTTGAATATTGGTGAATAGCCAGAACATGATAAAATCTTGAAATTTTTACACAATGAGTAACGACCAATTTTCTACAGTGTGGTAATTTTTCATAATTTTTTGAGTTAGGGAAGTATGATTCCTCTTGCATTCTTTACAGACTGTCCTATTTAGACAGATTGCTGTTATGTTTGCATTGTTTGCATATGTTTGCTTGTTTAATAATTCTATTTGAGGATAGGAGTGTTAAATATGCAGAGGCATTTAGTAGGCAATATCAAATAATAATTTTAGTGATTTTCTATGGTAGAGAATGATAAGGTTATTGCATTGATTTATACTAACTTATCTCACGAGTTCTTGTTGAGTTTTGTGTGGATGAAGTTTTTAAGATTTAGGGAAACCGTGATATAAAAGGAATTAAGGAGACACAAAAGCTCAAGCTTGGGGATTCCCAAGGCATCCCTAATTAATATTTCAAGAAGTCTCAAGCATCTAAGCTTGGGGATGCCCGGTTGGCATCCCACCTTTCTTCTTCAACAACTACTAGTCAGTTTTGGTTGAGCCTAAGTTTTTGCTTCTTCACATGATATGTGGTATCCTTGCAATGTTATTTTATTTTATTTTGCTTTCTGTTTGAATAATATCCCAAGATCTTAAATTCTTAAATGTTAGAGAGTCTTCACATAGTTGCATATTTGACTACTCATTGAACTTCACTTATATCTTTTGGAGTAGTTTGTCATTTGCTCTAGTGCTTCACTTATATCTTTTTAGAGCATGGAGGTGGCTTTATTTTGAAGAAATTGATGAACTCTCATGCTTCACTTATATTATTTTGAGAGTCTTAAATAGCATGGTAATTTGCTTTGGTTGTAATTTTAGTCCTAATATGATAGGCATCCAAGAGGGATATAATAAAAACTTTCATATTAAGTGCATTGAATACTATGAGAAGTTTGATTCCTTATGATTGTTTTGAGATATGAAGATGATGATATTTGAGTTATGCTAGTGGAGTAATTGTGAATTTGAGAAATACTTGTGTTGAGGTTTGTGATTCCCGTTGCATGCACGTATGGTGAACCATTATGTAACGAAGTTGGAGCATGAGGTGTTTATTGATTGTCATCCTTTGTGTGGAGGTCGAGATCGCGTGATGGTTAACTCCTACCAACCTTCACCTAGGAGCATGCGCGTAGTGCTTGGTTTCGATGACTAATAGATTTTTGCAATAAGTATACGTGAGTTCTTTATGACTAATGTTGAGTCCATGGATTATACACACTCTCACCCTTCCACCATTACTAGCCTCTCTTGTACCGCACAACTCTCGCTGGTACCTTACACCCACCATATACCTTCCTCAAAACAGCCACCATACCTACCTATTATGGCATTTCCATAGCCATTCCGAGATATATTGACATGCAACTTTCCACCGTTCCGTTTATTATGACATATTTCATCATTGTCATATTGCTTTGCATGATCATGTAGTTGACATCGTATTTGTGGCAATGCCACCTTTCATAATTCTTTCATACATTATGATGTCACTCTTGATTCATTGCACATCCCGGTACACCGCCGGAGGCATTCACATAGAGTCATATTTTGTTCTAAGCATTGGTTGTAAGTAAATGGAAGTGTGATCATCATCATTATGAGAGCATTGTCCCATGTGAGGAAATAAAAAAGAGAGGCCAAAGAAGCCAAAGAAGCCAAAGAAAAAAAAAGAAAAAAAAAGAAGAAAAAATGAGAGAAAAGAGAGAAGGGGCAATGTTATTATCCTTTTTCCACACTTGTGCTTCAAAGTAGCACCATTATCTTCCTGATAGAGAGTCTCTAATTTTGTCACTTTCATATACTCCATCCGTTTCTTTTTAGTTTGCATATAAGATTTGGTCAAAGTCAAAATTTATAAAGTTTGCCAACTTTGTAGGAAAAAAATATCATCATCTACAATACTAAAGCTATATGGTATGAAAATTAATTCCATGATGCATCTGACCATATTGATTTCACACTGTGAATCTGAATATATTTTTTTCTATAAATTTAGTCAAAGTTATCAAAGTTTGACTTTGACCAAATATTATATGCAGACTAAAAAGAAACGGAGGGAGTACTAGTGGGAATTTTTCATTATAGAACTTGGCTTGTATATTCCAACGATGGGCTTCCTCAATTGCCCTAGGTCTTCATGAGCAAGCAAGTTGGATGCACACCCACTTAGTTTCTTTTTGAGCTTTCATAAACTTATAGCTCTAGTGCATCTGTTGCATGGCAATCCCTACTCACTCACATTGATATCTATTGATGGGCATCTCCATAGCTCGTTGATACGCCTAGTTGATGTGAGACTATCTCCCTCTTTTTGTCTTCTCCACAACCACTATATTCTCTTCCACCATAGTGTTATTTCCATGGCTCACGCTCATGTATTGCGTGAAAGTTGAAAAGGTTTGAGAACATCAAAGTATGAAACAATTGCTTGGCTTTTCATCGGGGTTGTGCATGATTTGAGTATTTTGTGTGATGAAGATGGAGCATAGCCAGACTATATGATTTTGTAGGGATAAGCTTTCTTTGGCCATGTTATTTTGAGAAGACATAATTGCCTTGTTACTATGCTTGAAGTATTATTGTTTTTATGTCAATATTAAACTTTTGTTTTGAATCTTTCAGTCTGAACATTCATGCCACAATAAAGAAAATTACATGGATAAATATGTTAGGTAGCATTCCATATCAAAAATTATGTTTTTTTTCATTTACCTACTCGAGGACGAGCATGAATTAAGCTTGGGGATGCTTGATACATCTCCAATGTATCTATAGTTTTTGATTGTTCCATGCTATTATATTATCTATTTTGGATGTTTATATGCATTTATATGCTATTTTATATAATTTTTGGGACTAACCTATTAACCTAGACCCCAGTGCCAATTTCTGTTTTTCCTTGTTTTTGTGTTTTACAGAAAAGGAATACCAAACGGAGTCCAATTGACCTAAAAATTTACGGAGACTGTTTTTGGACCAGAAGAAGCCCACGGAGCATCGAAGATGGACCATAAGAGTCCCAAGGCAACCACGAGGGTGGAGGGCGCGCCCTACCCCCTGGGTGCACCCCCTACCTCGTGGCTGCCTCGTGGACCCCCTGACTTGTTCCCGACGCCAACACCTCTTATATATCCCCAAACTTCTAGAACAGAATGAAGATAGGGAGTTCCGCCGCCACAAGCCTCTGTAACCACCAAAAACCAATCGAGGCCCTGTTCCTGCACCTTGCCGGAGGAGGGATCCACCACCGGTATCCATATTCATCATCCCGGTGCTCTCCATGATGAGGAGGGAGTAGTTCACCCTCAGGGGCTGAGGGTATGTACCCGTAGCTATGTGTTTGATCTCTCTCTCTCTCTCTCTCTCTCTCTCTCTCTCGTCTTCTTGATTTGGCACGATCTTGATGTATCGCGAGCTTTGCTATTATAGTTGGATCATATGATGTTTCTACCCCTCTACCTTCTTGTAATGGATTGAGTTTTCCCTTTGAAGTTATCTTATCAGATTGAGTCTTTAAGGATTTGAGAACACTTGATGTATGTCTTGCATGTGCTTATCTATGGTGACAATGGGATATTCTCGTGATCCACTTGATGTATGTTTTGGTGATCAACTTGCAGGTTCAGTGACCTTGTGAACTTATGCAGGGATTTGCACACGTTTTCGTCTTGACTCTCCGGTAGAAACTTTGGGGCACTCTGTGAAGTTCTTTGTGTTGGTTTGAATTGATGAATCTGAGATTGTGTGATGCATATCGTATAATCAAACCCGCGGATACTTGTGGTGACATTGGAGTATCTAGGTGATATTAGGGTTTTGCTTGATGTGTGTATTAAGGTGTTATTTTAGTACGAACTCTAGGCTTGTTTGTGACACTTATAGGAATAGCCCAATAGATCGATCAGATAGAATAACTTTGAGGTGGTTTCGTACCCTACAATAATCTCTTCGTTTGTTCTTTGCTATTAGTGACTCTGGAGTGACTCTTTGTTGCACATTGAAGGATTTTTATATGATCGAATTATGTTATCATTGTTGAGAGAACTTGCACTAGTGAAAGTATGAATTCTAGGCCTTGTTTCGAAGCATCGCAATACGTTTTCACTCACTTTTGTTACCTTCTACCTTGCTGTTTTTATATTTCTAGATTACAAAACCTATATCTATCATCCGTATTACGCTTGTATCACCATCTCTTCGCCGAACAAGTGCACCTATACAATTTACCATTGTATTGGGTGTGTTGGGGACACAAGAGACTCTTTGTTATTTGGTTGCAGGGTTGTTTGAGAGAGACCATCTTCATCCTACACCAACAATGGATTGATAAACCTTAGGTCATCCACTTGAGGGAAATTTGCTACTGTCCCACAAAACTCTGTGCTTGGAGGCCCAACACGAGTCTATAAGAGGGTGCATAGTAGACATCAATAGGTTGTGGGTCATCAAGAATATTTTCAAGCCTAGACAAGTTATCAGCTACGGGGTTCTCTGCTCCTTTTCTATAAGTGATATGCAAGTAAAATACTTGTAGTAGAAGAACCCACCTAATGAGTCTAGGTTTAGCATCTTTATTTTCCATAAGATATTTTATAGCAACATGATTGGTGTGAACGGTCACTTTCGAATCAACAATATAGGATCTAAATTTATGACAAGCAAACACCACTACTAAGAATTCTTTTTCAGTAGTAGCATAATTTTGTTGAGCACTCTCTAGAGTTTTACTAGCATAATGGATAACATTTAATGTCTTATCAACTCTTTGTCCTAGAACAACACCAACAACATAATCACTAGCATCACACATAATTTCAAAAGGCAAGTTCCAATCAGGTGGTTGAACAACAGGTGTGGAAATTAAGGCTTTCTTGGGTGTTTTGAAGGCTTCCAAACAATCATCATAAAAAACAAAAGGAATATCCTTTTGCAAAAGATTTGTAAGAGGCCTAGAATTTTAGAAAAGTCTTTGAGAAATCTCCTATAGAAACCAACATGACCAAGGAAACTACGAATACCTTTGATATCTTTTAGGACATGGCATTTTCTCAATTGCATCAACCTTGGCTTTGTCCACTTCAATACCTCTTTCAAAAAATTTATGGCCCAAAACGATACCTTCATTAACCACATAAAGTGGCACTTCTCCCAATTCAAGACAAGATTTGTTTGTTCACATCTCTACAAAACTTGATCAAGATTGCTTAAACAATCATCAAAAGACTGCCCATAAATAGAAAAGTAATCCATGAAAACCTCAACAATCTTTTCACAAAAATCAGAGGATATAGCAATCATACATCTTTGAAAGGTAGCAGGTGCATTACATAGACCAAAAGGCATACGTCTATAAGCACAAGTTCCAAAAGGACAAGTAAAAGTGGTCTTTTCTTTATCAGGTTGAGAAACAGGTATTTGTGAAAAACCAGAATATCCATCAAGGAAGCAAAAATGTGTGTGCTTAGATAGTCTTTCCAGCATTTGATCAATAAAAGGCAGAGGGTAATGATCTTTTCTAGTTGCTTTATTTAATTTTCTAAAATCAATTACCATTCTATAGTGTGTGACAATTCTCTGTGGAATAAGTTCATTCTTATCATTAGGAACAACAGTAATACCTCCATTCTTAGGGACACAATGAACATGACTTACCCATCTACTATCAGATATATGATAGATTATACCTGCTTATAGAAGTTTCAATATTTCTGTTCTTACCACTTCTTTCACCTTCGGATTTAACCAACGTTGGTAATCAACAATGGGTTTAGCATTGGGTTCCATATTAATCCTGTGCTGACATAGAGTGGGACTAATGCCCTTAAGATCATCAAGAGTATATCTAATAGCAGCTCAGTGCTTCCTTAGAACTTTCAATAATCTTTCTTCTTCATGTTCTGAAAGTTAGCACTAATAGTAACATGATATATCTTTTTCTCATCAAGATAAGCATATTTCAAAGTGTTTGGCAATTGTTTTAATTCAAACACAGGATCACCTTTACATGGAGGAGGCCTCCTAGAGTTTCAATAGGCAGATTGTGTTTAAGCAGAGGTTGTTGTTCGAACAAGATTCTGTCAATTTCATTTCTTTCACGCATATGCAAATCATTTTCATGGTCTAGCAAATATTGTTCTAAAGGATCAGTAGGAGGTACAACAATAGAAGAAAGACCAATAATTTCATCCTTGCTAGGTAAATCTTTCTTATGAGGTTTTCTACTAAACTTAGAGAAATTAAACTCATGAGATTCATCACCAAAGCTAACACCGACAGTTTGTTTCTCACAATCTGTTTTAGCATTGGCAGTGTTCAAGAAAGGTATACCAAAGATAATGGGACAAAAGTCATCTTGTGGGGAACCAAGAACAAGAAAATCAGTAGGGTATTTTATTTTCCCACACAAGACTTCAACATTTCTAAAAATCCCAATTGGTGATACCGTATCTCTATTGGCAAGCTTAATAGTAACATCTATGTCTTCTATTTTAGCGGGTGCTATATCATTAATAATTTCTTCATATAAGGAAAAAAAAGGAATAGCACTCACTCTAGCACCTATTTCACATAAACCATGATAATAATGATCTCCTATCTTAACCGAAACAACAGGCATGCCAACAACTGGTCTATGTTTATCTTTTTCATCGGGTTTGGCAATTCTAGCAGCTTCAACACAGAAGTAAATAACATGCCCATCAATATTATCGACTAAGAGATCCTTAACCATAGCAACACTAGGTTCAACTTTGATTTGTTCAGCTGGTTTAGGTGTTCTAATATAACTTTTGTTCACCGCAGTTGAAACTTTAGCATGTTCCTTCATCCTAACAGGGAAAGGTGGTTTTTCAATAAAAGCAGTGGGAACAACTGGATCAACATTGTAAATGATAGTTTCTTATTTAGCTTTTACTTATTCTTTAATTTCTTTCTTTAATTGGTGGGTGATATTTGAACCACTTCTCCTTAGGGAGATCAACATGAGTAGCAAAAGATTCACAAAAGGAAGCTACTATCTCAAAGTCAAGTCATAAAGGATTTAACACAATCAAACTTAGGCACAATACTTGACTCTTTACCTTTGTCGAGTTCCCAATCTTCAGAGTTACGTTTAATTATTTCTAAAAGATCCCACCAGAATTCAATAGTCTTCTACATAAAAGAACCAATACAAGAAGTATCGAGCATGGATTGATCATTACGAGAAAGCTGAGCAAAAAAATTCTGAATAATAATTTCTCTTGAGAGCTCATGATTGGGGCATGAATATAACATTAACTTAAGCCTCCCCCAACCTAGAGTGATACTTTCTCCTTCGCATGGCCAGAAATTATATATATATTTCTGATCACGATGAACTAGATGCATCGGATTTTTTTTATTTTGATGGAACTCCAATTTCAATCGATTCCCGTTATGATGACCCACAAGTGTAGGGGATCGATCATAGTCCTTTCGATAAGTAAGAGTGTCGAACCCCACGAGGAGCACAAGGAAATGACAAGCGGTTTTCAGTAAGGTTTTCTCTGCAAGCACTGAAATTGTCGGTAACAGATAGTTTTGTGATAAGATAATTTGTAACGGATAACAAGTAATAAAAGTAAATAAGGTACAACAAGGTGGACCAATCCTTTTTGTAGCAAAGGTAAAGCCTGGACAAGTTCTTATATGAGAAAAGCGCTCCCGAGGACACATGGGAATTATCATCAAGCTAGTTTTCATCACGCTCATATGATTCACGTTCGTTACTTTGATAATTTGGTATGTGGGTGGACCGGTGCTTGGGTACTGCCCTTTCTTGGACAAGCATCCCACTTATGATTAACTCCTATTGCAAGCATCCGCAACTACAAAATATGTATTAAGGTAAACCTAACCATAGCATGAAACATATGGATCCAAATCAGCCCTTTACAAAGCAACGCATAAACTAGGGTTTAAGCTTCTGTCACTCTAGCAACCCATCATCTACTTACTACTTCCCAATGCCTTATTCTAGGCCCAAACAATGGTGAAGTGTCATGTCATCGACGTTCACATAACACCACTAGAGGAGAGACAACATACATCTCATCAAAATATCGAACGAATACCAAATTCACATGACTACTTATAGCAAGACTTCTCCCATGTCCTCAGGAACAAACGTAATTACTCACAAATCATGTTCATGTTCATAATCAGAGGGGTATTAATATGCATTAAGGATATGAACATATGATCTTCCACCAAATAAACCAACTAGCATCAACTACAAGGGGTAATCAACACTACTAGCAACCCATAGGTACCAATCTGAGGTTTTGGTACAAAGATTGGATACAAGAGATGAACTAGGGTTTGAGAGGAGATGGTGCTGGTGAAGATGTTGATGGAGATTGAACCCCCTCCCGATGAGAGGATCGTTGGTGATGACGATGGTGATGATTTCCCCCTCCGGAGGGATGTTTCCCTGGCAGAACAGCTCCGCCGGAGCCCTAGATTGGTTCCGCCTCGTGGCGGCGGAGTTTTGTCCCGTAAGCTTTCTTATGATTTTTTCAAGGTAAAATACTTCATATAGCAGAAGATGGCCACCGGAGTGATGTCAGGGGGGCCCACGAGGTAGGGGGGCACGCCCCCACCCTCGTGGATACGGTGTGGGCCCCCTGACGTTGATTCTTTCGCCAGTATTTTTTTATTAATTCCAAAAATGACTTTCATGGAGTTTCAGGACTTTTGGAGCTGTGCAGAATGGGTCTCTAATATTTGCTCCTTTTCCAACCCAGAATCCCATCTGCCGGCATTCTCCCTCTTCATGTAAACCTTGTAAAATAAGAGAGAATAAGCATAAGTATTGTGATATATATTGTCATATGATTCCTTATGCTCAAGTAGCAATCTATTCACAATGTCAAGTATGAATCAGAAACTTCATTGAAAACTAACAAACTATAATCTTGGTCATTGAAGCAATTACAATTTATCATAACATCGGAAAGAGTCAATATAATAGCTTTTCAGCAAGTCCACATACTCAAGTATCATTTAGTCTTTCACAATTGCTAACACTCCGCAATACTTATGGGTATGGAGTTTTAATCGGACACAGAGAAAGATATGGTCTTGTAGTGTTGCCTACCAACATTTTACCTCAAGGGTAATGTCAACAATAATGGTTCATGCTAACTTACATCCAATTGGATATGTTAATCAGGATCTTTCCAACACAAGGTGCTTGCCAAAGGATAAAATATAAAAAGGGAAAGGTGAAGATCACCATGACTCTTGCATAATGTATAAGAAAAAATAAAAGATATGCCCTTCGCAAAGGGAAGCAGAGGTTGTCATGTGCTTTTATGGTTGGATGCACGAAATCTTAATGCAAAATAACGTCACTTTATATTGCCACTTGTGATAGAGACCTTTATTATGCAGTCCGTCACTTTTATTACTTCCATATCACAAGATCGTATAAAGCTTATTTTCTCCACACTAATAAGTCATACATATTTAGAGAGCAATTTTTATTGCATGCAACATGACAACTTACTTGAAGGATCTTACTCAATCCATAGGTAGGTATGGTGGACTCTCATGGCAGAACCAGGTTTAAGGATATTTCAGAAGCACAAGTAATATCTTTACTTGGTGCAAGGAATTTGGATAGCATGAGGGGGAAGGCAAGCTCAACATGTTGGATGATCCATGACAATATACTTTGTTTCGGATATAAGAAAACATAACCCATTACGTTGTCTTCCTTGTCCAAAATCAACTCTTTAGCATGTCATATTTTAATGAGTGCTCACAATCATAAAAGATGTCCAAGATAGTATATTTGTATGTAAGAACCTCTCCTTCTTTATTACTTCCTATTAATTGCAACGATGACCAAAATTATATTCATCTTTGTTTTAAAAGCTCCGAGCTCTGGCACCTCTCAAATTCTTGTTTCCCTCTGCGAAGGGCCTATATATTTACTTTTATTGTTGAGTCATCATCCTCTTATAAAAAGCACCACCTAGATAGCACCACTGTCATTTGTATGCTTTGTTATTAATTGATGTTGAGTTTGACTGTTACTGGATCTCTTTTTCCATGAATTATAATGTCTAGTCAGTCCTTGGTCTTCAGAGGTGCTCTGCATTTATGTTTTGCAGTCTCAGAAAGGGCTAGTGAGATACCATCACTATCGCAGGATGCTGCTAACGCGACACTATGATCAGAGACACTTTGACAAAACTGTGTGGGATGCATTAATCGCAAACAGTGATGTAAAAAACCGTCAAAAAGGATACAAAATGTCTGCAATGGCGGAGTCATCAAACACGGTTCCGATTTTAGTTGCGTGTGCGATGCAGGTGATACGTCTCCAACGTATCTATAATGAAGCATTCATGCTATTATATTATCTATTTTGGATGTTTATGGGCTTTACTAAGCACTTTTATATTACTTTTGGGACTAACCTATTAACCGAAGGCCCAACCCATATTGTTGTTGTCTTGCCTATTTCAGTGTTTTGAAGAAAAGGAATATCAAACGGAGTCCAAACGGAATGAAACCTTTGGGAAAGTTACTTTTGGAATGGAAGCAATCCAGGGGACTTGGAGTGCACGTACGGGAAGCTTCGAGGTGGCCACGAGGCAGGGGGCGCCCCCCCTCTGGGCGCGCCCCACACCCTCGTGGGCCCCTCGAGGCTCCCCTGACCGACTTCTTTCGCCTATATATATCCATATACCCTAAAAACACCAGGGAGCAAGATAGATCGGGAGTTCCGCCGCCGCAAGCCTCTGTAGCCACCAAAAACCAATCATGACCCTGTTCCGGCACCCTGCCTGAGGGGGGATCCCTCACCGATGGCCATCTTGATCATCCCAGTGCTCTCCATGACGAGGAGGGAGTAGTTCACCCTCAGGGCTGAGGGTATGTACCAGTAGCTATGTGTTTGATCTCTCTCTCTCTCTCTCTCTCGTGTTCTTGAGGTGATACGATCTTGATGTATTGCGAGCTTTGCTATTATAGTTGGATCTTATGATGCTTCTCCCCCTCTACTCTCTTGTAATGGATTGAGTTTTCCCTTTGAAGTTATCTTATCGGATTGAGTCTTTAAGGATTTGAGAACACTTGATGTATGTATTTCCGTGCTTATCTGTGGTGACAATGGGATATTCATGTGATTCACTTGATGTATGTTTTGGTGATCAACTTGCGGGTTCCGTGACCTTGGGAATCTATGCATAGGGGTTGGCACATGTTTTCGTCTTGACTCTCCGGTAGAAACTTTGGGGCACTCTTTGAAGTACTTTGTGTTGGTTGAATAGATGAATTTGAGATTGTGTGATGCATATCGTATAATCATGCCCACAGATACTTGAGGTGACAATGGAGTATCTAGGTGACATTAGGGTTTTGGTTGATTTGTGTCTTAAGGTGTTATTCTAGCATGAACTCTATGATAGATCGAACTGAAAGGATAGCTTCATGTTATTTTACTACAAACTCTTGAATAGATATATCAAAAAGGATAACTTTGAGGTGGTTTCGTACCCTACCATAATTGTTCATTTGTTCTCCGCTATTAGTGGCTTTGGAGTGACTCTTTGTTGCATGTTGAGGGATAGTTATATGTTCCAATTATGTTATTATTGTTGAGAGAACTTGCACTAGTGAAAGTATGAACCTTAGGCCTTGTTTCCTATCATTGCAATACTGTTTACGCTCACTTTTGTCGCTTGCTACCTTGCTGTTTTTATAATTTCAGATTACAAATGCTCATATCCACTATCCATATTGCACTTGTATCACAATCTCTTCGCCGAACTAGTGCACCTATACAATTTACCATTGTATTGGGTGTGTTGGGGACACAAGAGACTCTTTGTTATTTGGTTGCAGGGTTGTTTCAGAGAGACCATCTTCATCCTACGCCTCCCACGGATTGATAAACCTTAGGTTATCCACTTGAGGGAAATTTGCTACTGTCCTACAAACCTCTGCACTTGGAGGCCCAACAACGTCTACAAGAAGAAGGTTGTGTAGTAGACATCAAGCTCTTTCCTGGCACCGTTGCCGGGGAGGTGAGTGCTTGAAGGTATATATTTAGATCTGGCAATCAAATCTTTTAGTTTCTTGTTTTATCACTAGTTTAGTTTATAAAAGAAAAACTACAAAAAAATGGAATTGAGTTTGTCTCATATGCTTCATCTTTTTAATATCTTTCATGAGAATGATGGTAAGGAAAATTGTACTCAAGTGCTAGAAGAAGAAATCTATAAAATGTCTGGCACTAATTCTTTGAATGAGGAGCATGATTGCAATGTTATCAGTATGAATTCTTTGAATACCCATGATGCTAATGATATGCAAAGCCACAAGCTTGGGGATGCTATGTTTGATGAAGATGATATGTTTAGTCCCCCAAGTTTTTATCAGAATATTTATTATGATGAAAGCATGCCTCCTATTCATGATGATTATTGTGATGATACATATGCTATAAAGAATAAGGATAACCATGAAATGTGTCATCATGATTTTAGTTTTCAATTGGATTATGCCTCACATGATAGTTATTTTGTTGAGTTTGCTCCCACTACTATTGATGAGAAGAAATTTGCTTATGTGGAGAGTAGTAAAAATTATATGCTTGTAGATCATGAAAAGAATGCTTTAGGTGCTAATTATATAGTTGAATTCATTCATGATGCTACTGAAAATTATTATGAGGGAGGTACACATGCTTGTAGGAATTTCAATAATATCAAGTTTCCTGTCTATGTGCTCAAAATTTTAAAGTTATGCTTGTTTTACCTTCCTATGCTGGTTGATTATTGTTCCCATAAGTTGTCTGCTCACAAAATCCCTATGCATAGGAAGTGGGTTCGACTTAAATGTGCTAGTCATATTCTTCATGATGCTCTCTTTATATTTCAATTCTTTCCTTTTATGTGAGCATCATTGAAATCATCATGCCTAGCTAGGGGCGTTAAACGATAGCGCTTGTTGGGAGGCAACCCAATTTTATTTATGTTCCTTGATTTTTTATCATGTTTAGTAATAAATAATTCATCTAGACTCTGGTTAGATGTGGTTTTATGTTTTAATTAGTGTTTGTGCCAAGTAGAGCTTTTGGGAAGACTTGGGTGAAGTCTATATGATCTTGCTGTAAAAAACAGAAACTTTAGCGCTCACGAGATTAGCTGCCAACTTTTACTGGAGAGTGATTTTAGGTTTATTCTTTTTGAAGATGATTAATAGACAAATTACTCAGGTACACAAATTTATTTAAGAATTTTTGGAGCTCCAGAAGTATTCGAATGATACATATTACTACAGACTGTTCTGTTTTTGACAGATTCTGTTTTTATGTGCTGTCTGCTTATTTTGATGAATCTATGAGTAGTATCGGAGGGTATGAACCATAGAGAAGTTGGAATACAGTATGTATTACACCATTATGAATTTAGAATGAGTTCACAACAGTACCTAAGTGGTGATTTATTTTTCTTATACTAAAGGAGCTTACGAGTTATTTGTTAAGTTTTGTGTGGTTGAAGTTTTGAAGTTTTGGGTAAAGATTCGATGGACTATGGAATAAGGAATGTCAAGAGCCTAAGCTTGGGGATTCCCAATTAACCCCAAGGAAATATTCAAGGACAACCAAGAGCCTAAGCTTGGGGATGCCCCTGGATGGCATCCCCTCTTTCGTCTTCGTTCATCGGTAATTTACTTGGAGCTATATTTCTATTCACCACATGATATGTGTTTTGCTTGGAGCATCATTTTATTTTATTACTATTTTCTTACTGTTATTTAGAATAATGTTTTGCATCTTTATTTCCAATAAAAATGTCAAGGATAGCCTTTACCATGCTTATTTTGCAAGTATACATGTTGCTGTTTCAAAGCAGAAAGTTTACCGCTGTTGCAAAAATTCCCTAAAAAGTCAGGGAGTGATATTATGTTGATTCTTTTTGCATACTGAGATCTGATAAATCTTCTACAGCGTAGTATTTTTCTTATAATTTTTTGAGTTAGGGAAGTATGATTAATGTTGCATTCTTTACAGACTATACTATTTTGTCAGATTGCTGTTATGTTTGCATAATTTGCATATGCTTGCTTGTTTAATGATTCTATTTGAGGACAAGAGTATTAAATATGAAGAGACATTTAGTATGCAATGTTGAATAATAATGTTAGTGATTTGTTACAGTAGGAAATGATAAGGTTTTTGCATTGTTTTATACTAACTTATCTCACGAGTTCCTGTTGAGTTTTGTGTGGATGAAGTTTTTGAGATTTAGGGAAACCGTGATATGAAAGGAATTAAGGAGACACAAAATCTCAAGCTTGGGGATGCCCAAGGCACCCCAAGATAATATTTCAAGAAGTCTCAAGGATCCAAGCTTGGGGATGCCCCGGTAGGCATCCCACCTTTCTTCTTCAACAATTATCGGTTAGTATCGGTTGAGCCTAAGTTTTTGCTTCTTCACATGAGCTGTGCTATCCTTGCAATGTCATTTTGTTTTGTTTTGCTTGCTGTTTAAATAAAATACCAAGATCTGAAATTCTTAAATGAGAGAGAGTCTTCATATAGCTACATAATTATTTAACTACTCATTGATCTTCACTTATATCTTTTTGGAGTAGTTTGTCATTTACTCGTGTGCTTCACTTATATCCTATGAGTAAATGGTTGAATGAATTGAATATCATAAATCTTAAATTATTTATGTTTCATATGCTTATGCCATGGGTAGTGATGACTTCACATATAAGAAGTAGAGGTTGTAAATTTATTGAAGGTTAGCAAACATTGTATTGGTCACTTGAACAATTTATGAAAGAATATTGAAGGAAGAGAGATTTCACATATAAATATACTATCATGGACATCTTTTGTAGTTGTGAGCACTCATTAAAATATGACATGCTAAAAGGTTGACGTTGGACAAGGAAGACAACATAATGGATTATGTTTTCCTATATCTGAAAAATTATATTGTCTTGGATCATCCAACATGTTGAGCTTGCCTTTCTCCCTCATACTAGCCAGATTCCTTGCACCAAGTTGAAATACTACTTGTGCTTCCGAATATCCCTTAAACCAGTTTTGCCATGAGAGTCCACCATACCTACCTATGGATTGAGTAAGATCCTTCAAGTAAGTTGTCATTGGTGCATGCAATAAAAATTGCTCTCTAAATATGTATGACTTATTAGTGTGAAGAAAATAAGCTTTATACGATCTTGTTATGGAATCAATAAAAGCGACAGACTGCATAATAAAGGTCCATATACAAGTGGCAATATAAAGTGATGTTGTTTTGCACTAAGATTTTGTGCATCCAACCATAAAAGTGCATGACAACCTCTGCTTCCCTCCGTGAAGGGCCTATCATTTACTATTATCTTCTACCCTTATACAAGAGTCATGGTGATCAACACCTTTCCTTTTTACACTTTTTTCCTTTGGCAAGCACTTTGTGTTGGTGTGATCTGGATATATATATCCACTTGGATGTAGGCGTTCATAAATTATTATTGTTGACATTACCCTTGAGGTAAAAGGTTGGGAGGCGAAACTATAAGCCCCTATCTTTCTCTGTGTTTGATTAAAACTTTGGACCCATAAATATCACGTGAGTGTTAGCAATTGTGAAAGACTAAATGATAGTTGAGTATGTGGAGTTTGCTAAATCAAAGATCGAACATAGACCCTTCCTGAAAATAAGATGAATTGCAATTGCTTGATGACTAAGAATGAAGTTTGCTAGTTTTCAAGAAAGTTTATGGACTATGCTTTAACATGTGAATAGCTTGTTACTTGATCATGAAAAGTTTTATGAGATGAACACTGTTATGAGATATAATGATGCTAGAAAAGGTGATTGAAATTATCATTGATCAAACTTGTGCACCTGCTAGCATTCACACTTCACAAATTCTTTCTTTTATCATTTACCTACTCGAGGACGACCAGGAATTAAGCTTGGGGATGCTGATACGTCTCCAACGTATCTATAATTTATGAAGCATTCATGCTATTATATTATCTATTTTGGATGTTTATGGGCTTTACTAAGCACTTTTATATTATTTTTGAGACTAACCTATTAACCGGAGGCCCAGCCCATATTGTTGTTTTCTTGCCTATTTCAGTGTTTCAAAGAAAAGGAATATCAAACGGAGTCCAAACGGAATGAAACCTTTGGGAAAGTTATTTTTGGAACGGAAGCAATCCAGGGGACTTGGAGTGCACGTAAGGGAAGCTTCGAGGTGGCCACAAGGCAGGGGCGTGCCCCCCACTCTCGTGGGCCCCTCGAGGCTCCCCTCACCGACTTCTTTCGCCTATATATATCCATATACCCTAAAAACACCGGGGAGCAAGATAGACCTGGCGTTCCGCCGCCGCAAGCCTCTGTAGCCACCAAAAACCAATCGGGACCCTGTTCCGGCACCCTGCCGGAGGGGGGATGTCGGTGTCAAAACCAGCGGATCTCGGGTAGGGGGTCCCGAACTGTGTGTCTAAGGCTAATGGTAACAGGAGGCTGGGGACATGATGTTTACCCAGGTTCGGGCCCTCTCGATGGATGCAATACCCTACTTCCTGCTTGATTGATCTTGATGATATCAGTATTACAAGAGTTGATCTACCACGAGATCGTAGAGGCTAAACCCTAGAAGCTAGCCTATGATTATGATTGTTGTTCTTCTCCTATGGACTAAACCCTCCGATTTATATAGACACCGGAGGGGCCTAGGGTTACATAGAGTCGGTTACAGAGAAGGAGATCTACATATCCAAATTGCCAAGCTTGCCTTCCACGCAAAGGAGAGTCCCATCCGGACACGGGACAAAGTCTTCAATCTTGTATCTTCATAGTCCAATAGCCCGAACAAAGTATATAGTCCGGCTGTCCGAGTACCCCCTAATCCAGGACTCCCTCAGTAGCCCTTGAACCAGGCTTCAATGACGATGAGTCCAGTGCGCAGATTGTCTTCGGCATTGCAAGGCGGGTTCCATCTCCGAATACTCCATAGAAGATCTTGAAAATGAGGATCGTGTCCGGCTCTGCAAAATGAATTCCACATACCAACGTAGAGAGCATAATATTCCACAAATCTAATCTGCTGCGAGGTAGTTTTATTGGCACTACACGTGTTGCGAGGTAGTTTTATTGGCACGTCTTGTCGAAGCAAAGATCGTGTTCCCCTTATCGCGGGATTCTCATCAATACGGGCGTGGGTAACCCAACTACGCATGTTGGTATGACTCCTCGATTTCAGGAAAGTCCCAAACGGTCACGCTGAGGATGCTTGATATTCACCCCCTTTATAGAGGGACCAAGGCATGTCCCTTTCTTCCCACGCTTGCTCCTTCCCCCACCTCGAGTTCCGACACCCAAAGCTTAGGCGTAAGCACTTCGGACCTTCAATCATGTCCGGATCCAACCTTCAAGGTCGATGGATGGCCTCCTCTATCACAGAGGAGGACATCGAGAAGCTCAGGGAGGCCAGGTATCTGACCGCTGAAATCCAGCACAGGCTTCCTGCCCAAGGGCAGGTCATCCCCACTCCCGGACCCAACGAGAGCATCGTATTTGTTTCCCACTTCCTCTGAGGCTTAAGCTTTAGTCTTGATCCCTTTGTGAGGGGGCTCATGTTCTATTACAGGCTAGATTTTCACAATCTAGCTCCAGATTCCATCCTTCACATCTCGTCGTTTATCGTCGTGTGCGAAGCCTTCCTCCACATCACCCCACTCTTCGGTCTATGGCTCAAGATCTTCAATGTAAAGCCAATGGTGATCGACGGGCAATACGCGGAGTGCGGAGGCGCTATAATAAGCAAAAGTGCCGATGCCCCATGGCCAGAAGGTTCCTTCCCGGAGGTGTCCGATTTATGGCAATTGAGGTGGTTCTATATCATAGCTCCCTGAGGCACAAAGTGGGCGGCCGCCCCTGCCTTCCGCTCGGGCCCTCCGCTGCAACTGGTGTCATGGGTCAACGAGGGATTGAACTAGGGGCCTGCTAATGACGTACCGATATTGCAGAGCCGCATTCGGGATCTTCTTGAGAGGGATGTCAGCCTCATCAAAATAATTCAGGTAATGCTAGTCCGTCGGGTCCTGCCGTGCAAACGTCGACCTCTCCGGATGTGGGAGTTCAACCCAGAAGGACCACGAACTATTCAGCACTTCTTCGGCATGACGCTCGAAGGGATGTATCAGTTATTGTTAGGATCACGAATAAAGTGTCCGGACACCACCGAGGATGTGGGTTTGAACTGTAATCGTCCAGATACCCAAGTAAGTAACTCTACAACCGAACACACTGTTCATGTTTATCATAACATTATTCTGAAAAATATTCGCGGCTAGGATTGGCTAAGTAAGGTGGAGAGGATCAGGTGTCCGGCCCCGCTTCCTGAAGGGTCACTAAATCCTGCATTAACCAGGATGCTTAAACACGCACCATATCAAAAGCCATCGGGGAAGGATGAAGTGAAGAGTAGAGAAGCCGAAAGCGAGCTTCATACATTGCACATCCAAACCGAGGGAATTAATGTCTCCACGAAGGAGGATAATTGGGGAGGTGAATCTAAAATTCCCTCCCCCCACGGGAAGAAAAGGACCGCCTACGAAGGCTCGGAAGCGGAGGTGCCCAAACAAGGGAAGAAACCCTCGCCAGGGAGTCCTGCCCTAGAGGGCGTCCTCACTGCACAGCGCCCGCAAACGGGCCAGCCCTCCACCGAGTTGTAAGTGAAAAACTACTGTGATAAAATATGTCCTGCTTTATCTCTGAGAATAATAACCGAGACGTATCTTGCAGTCCGGATCATAGTCCTTCTCAATAGAGTTTGTCTTCTGGGGATCTTCTTCCGGAGATGATGGAGAGCGAAATGCCTCCTCCTGCCTCCCCGCCCCATGGGGTGGACGACCCCAAGGTGTCGTCACGGAGGATTTCTCCTGATCCACTAAGGCCAGAAGTTAATGCTTCGGCCGCCCGAAGCCCGGAGTATTCGGCTCCCAGGGAGAGCAACAAGAAGAGTCCGGGATTGTCCGGCACCGAGACGGACACACTGACGGGCCTTCTGGAGCGAGCGACTATATCAGAGGCGCACCGTACTTTAATGAGTATGGTGTTTGAGAGGATTTCATCCGCCAAAAGCGGGTTGAATGAAGCTTTTACGAGCCTGCTCGAAGGCTTTGAGGTACGCAAAGAAATATGTAAACTTTCAGCTGTACCACACACGCTAGGTGTGCTCTGTATAGATAGTAGGCCCTGAGACTCTAGTTGCCAGCCCGAGGCGGCAAACAGAGGATTATACTCCCAAGTAATGATCGCGCTGCGTTATGTGTAGACGGCTAAGTGTCCGGCGGTGGACCGGACTGCTGATTTCGCGGAACTGAGACGACAGCTTGATGTGGCGGATGCCGACATCGCGCTTGTGAACAAGCGGCTTGACGAGGCATAGGGTATGTGTTTATTTTGTAAATTGTCAGCAAATATTTTAAGAGGAGCATGATGCTAGTATCTATAATATGATGTGGCTACAGATGGAGCTGCTGCCGTGGAGGCCCTTTGGGCGTAACTTGCCCTAGCCAAGGAACAAGCCAGGAAAAGTGATGCGGCCTCCCTAAAGGCGGCCGAAGAGTTAAGAGCCGAGCAGGCTACTCATCGCCAAAGCGAAGATAAAATAGCCAAGATGGCTGTTGAGCTGAAAGATGCTGCCGGCCGATATGAGCTCCTTGAAAAGGAGAGCCAAGCGAAAGCGGCTGACCTGAAGAAGACCTTGGAAGCGGCCAAGGAAACGCGCTCTGAAATCAGAGCTGCACTGGAGGAGCTTCGACAAGCCGGAGATATCACGGCTGGGAGGCCCTTCTTGTTGCGGATGAAGTTTGGAGATTCGAAGTATGCCCCTCTGGATCAGCTATGGAGTGCTGCAGACGCGTATGCGGACCTGGCGAAAAGTACTGCTGATGCGACCAAGTTTTTCAAAGATCAGAAAGATAATGAGGTGGAAAGGTTATTCTGGTCGCAATTCAGTTCCCCGACGTGTCCGTTGCCGTTGAATGAAAGGATGGCCACATGGGCCGAGCTCCATAGGTTGTCCGGACTTGCCATGAGGTATGTCGTAGAACATCTTTGGCCGAAGGGACCAAGGCCGGACAGCTATTTTGGTTTTGTGCAACAATTCCTAGGCGCTGTGTCGCGTATAGACGCTGTGAAGAGGTAGGCATGCATAGAGGGTGTGCGGATGGCTCTTGCCCATGTTAAAACATATTGGGCAGGGATGGAGGCCACTGGTATTGCAGCCCGGGATCCGGCAGGAGGCCAGGAGCCGACCGAGCACTATTTTGAGCAAGTCCCACAAGGCGCCTGTTTAATAGAGGCTTAGTGCTCGAAGAGTATTATGTTCGAGTAACATATATCTCAAGTGTAAAGACAACGCTATTTTGATTATAAAGGATGTATTTATACTTTTGCCCGAAAGTATTGTAGTGTCTCTTGTGCGGCAGTTTATGTATGTATATAACCTGAAAGTTTGCAGTTGTCGGCTTCAGCCCCCACGCATACAATGCGGGGGTATTCGAAAAAGGCACGTAATCACACTTGATCCAACGTCTTGGTCCATTAAGGAGGTGATCGCATGTCGATCTAGGCAATCGGACTATATTACTTTAACACTTTCACTTAGCCATAGGAGTTTGATAGTGGGGCTACTATATAGCCCCTAGTACTTCCGCGTTCATCTGAATTTGGTGCGCAAACGTACATGACCGGGAAACCAGTCCTTTGTTAATGCGAAGGAATCCCGAAGATTCCGCTGAGTCATCGAGTGGTTGACCAGTCTCTCGTTGTATCACGAGAGTCAGTTTTCGGCTTTCTCTACTGAGGTGCTCGTCCGGAATAACCAGGGCACAATCGCAGTAGTTCTCCTTTGGCCGCCTTAGCCGATAAAACGGAACATAAGGTAGCAAACCCAGCAGCCGGGCAAACCCAAAATTTGACCAAAGACATGATTCAGAGCTGATGCATATAAGGCCAAACTCACAACGCCGAACACTCCCGAAGGTATTCAGACTTTGTAAAATATACTGCCCTGAGTAATGCCCTCGATAATGAACCCCAAATTTCCAGGTACGTGCATTAATCTGGCGTGGCGAAATGCCAATAACGCCAGTATCCCTCATGGGTGTATTAAGTACCCGGGGGATGTCAAGCAACAAGAGACATTAAAGAAGGTTTACACAGGGGCTTAATCTAAAGAGAAAACTTTGAGCGGGGCCCAGCTGCATGTCTGCGCCTTTGTCTTTGTTTGCCGTATCCTGGAAGGGTGTAGCACGATGGTCATCTATAAAAAGGAAAAACCCAGGTAAAAGAGTCTGGTGTAATCGTGCGAGAAGTTGGTTATTCTCACTGAATCATTAAAATGAATATATTATTATATTAATAGGGTCAAGCCAAACTGTGGTCTTTGTTATATGTTTGCAGCCCCTAGCATCGCCTATGGGGGTATATCTATAGACCCCAGCTCAGGTTTATCTAGGCTATTACCACCGGCGGTCCACCAGACTCATCTAATCGTGTTTGTGGTCTTGACGACTGGTCATGTATTCTGGTTGGAGAGGTCGCTCAGTCTTTGGCTGCTAGAGCCGCCACATATTCTTCCGCTCGTAAGGAATGCTCTGTGTTTCCGCTAACTATGATGACGCCACGTGGACCGGGGATCTTGAGTTTAAGGTAGGTGTAGTGCGGTACTGCGTTGAAGCGAGCGAAGGGCGCTCTTCCGAGTAGTGCGTGATAGCCGCTTCAGAATGGAGCGATGTCGAAGATTAACTCTTCGATTCTGAAGTTGTCGGGAGAACCAAATATAACCTCTAATACAATAGAGCCCGTGCAGCGGGCCTCAACGCCTGGTATTACTCCTTTAAAGGTAGTGTTACTTTGGTTGATTCTTGATGGGTCTATCCCCATCTTGCAGACAGTGTCCTGATATATCAGATTAAGACTACTGCCGCTGTCCATAAGGACTCGAGTGAGATGGTATCCATCAATTATTGGTCAAGCACCAAGGCAGCCGATCCTCCATGCCGGATACTAGTCGAATGATCCCTGTGATCGGAAGGGATTGTGCAGGACGACCAAGGGTTGAATTTGGGGGCGACGGGCTCTACAGCGTATACATCTTTGAGTGCGCGTTTGCGCCTTCTCTTCGGTATGTGAGTTGCGTAAATCATGTTCACTGTTTTGACTTCTGGTGGGAATTTTTTCTGTCCCCCAGTGTTCGCCTGGCGAGGCTCATCCTCGTCTTCACTTGGCGTCTCCCTTCCTTTGTGTTCGGCGTTTAGCTTGCTGGCCAGCTTGAAGACCCAACATTCTCTATGGGTGTGGTTTGCAGGTTTTTCGGGGGTGCCATGAATTTGACATAATCTGCCTAGAACCTTGTTTAGGCTGGACGGTCCATCTCGGCTGCCTTTAAATGGCTTTTCCCGTTGACCGGGTCAAGAGCCCCTGAATCCGGCATTGACCGCCGTGTTGTCCGGACTCTCTTCCTTGTTTTGACACTTGTTTTTGTTGCGTCGTCGCTTCCCATTGCCATCCCTAATTTCAGATGTGTCTGGGTCGCTGGTGCCCCTACGGGCCAACCAGCTGTCCTCACCCGCAGAAAGGCGGGTTATAAGGCTTATAGGGCCGCCATTGTCCTTGGCTTTTCTTGGCCGAGGTGTCTGGTGAGCCATTCATCTTGGATACTGTGCTTGAAGGCCGCTAAGGCTTCGGCATCCGGACAATCAACGATTTGATTCTTTTTAGTGAGAAATCTGTTCCAAAGCTTACGGGCTGACTCTCCGGGTTGTTGGATTATGTGAATTAAATCATCTGCGTCCGGAGGTCGAACATAGGTCCCTTGAAAATTGGCCCTGAAAGCATCCTCAAGTTCCTCCCAACTTCCAATTGAGTTTTCAGGGAGGCTTTTCAACCAATGTCGAGCTGGTCCTTTCAACTTGAGGGGCAGATATTTAATGGCGTGGAGATCATCTCTGCGAGCCATGTGGATATGAAGGATAAAGTCCTCAATCCAGACCCCAGGGTCTGTCGTTCCACCGTATGCCTCTATGTTCACGGGTTTGAATCCCTGTGGAAATTCATGATCCAACACTTCATCGGTGAAGCACAGGGGGTGTGTCATGGCATGCTGTCGACGGTTGTTGTGTTCGGGGTTGATTCCAAACTTGTATTCGATCGTTATGATTGTTTTGTTGGCTATGATCTTGCGCCGGAGCACGTCCTCTAGATACATAGATGGACCTAGTCGCACCGGCCTTTTTGTCTAGGAGCTCACGTAAATTGTGTGATGGCTTGTGTGCGGCATCAGTAGCTGCGCTGTCGCGGCCACGAGGTGGTCGGTCCGGCTGATCAGCTATATTATTCTTCGGCGGAATGGGCTCTATGGCCTCGTCGTCGAATTCGGGCAGCAGCTTGTGCTTTGGATAGCTCTTTGTGTGGTGATCGTCGCCATATTTTTCTTTAGTGTCTAGCACTTTGTTCCATCTGCGGTTGAGCATATCCTATGTGGCCTTAAGCCTTTGCTTATGCTTTTTCATGCTCCTCGCAGTGGCCATAAGCCTTCTATGGAGGTTCTCTTGTTCCAAGTGTTTTTCCGGGATGAATGCGTCATCGTCCGGACTGTCCTCCTCTCCGGAGGCAGGTTGATGAGTTTTACCCTCGGGGTCGTCATGATCGGGCGTCTGCTCCAGACTATGTTTGGCGTGCCTTGGCTCAGCCTGCTCCATCGCTGGGTCCATGGGGTCGTCGTTTCCTTTGGAGTCGACCGGGGTGTCAATTTTTCTTGCGCTGTTATCGCTATTTTTACTGTGGCTGGACTTAGGCAGCGCCTGCACCGTCATTTTGGTTTTTTCCCGAGGGGTTATCCTTCATTGCATCATTTTTGTCACCGTTCTTCTCCTTGGGTGTGTCCACCATGTATATATCATATGATGAGGTGGCTGTCCAGCGTCCCGTGGGCGGTGGTTCCCGATCATCTCCAGCATCGACGTCCATACCGTCGATGTCTTCGGAGTCGAAGTCCAGCGTGTCGGTTAAGTCATCGACAGTGGCAATTAAGTGGGTGGTGGGTGGGCAGCGAATTTCTTCGTCATCTGCATCCCACTCGAGCCGGACATAGTTTGCCCAGGAATCTCCTGATAAAGAGAGAGAGAGCTCAGTGAATTTAGCATGTCACCAAAGGGTGAGTGTTGAAAGATATCCGCGGAGGTGAAATCCATGATCGGTGCCCAATCAGATTCGATAGGCATGGACGCGCGCGGTTCGGAACCTAAGACCGGAGATAGGTCCGGGGGTCCGGTGACACATGTTTCCTTAGAGGTGGAGCCTGTGTTCGGGTCCAACGCCAATGAGTGCGCGGCCTCCGTGGCAGGGTCCATCCACCCATCCTCGGATGGCACGATCTGCTCCAGATTAAGGGCCAGGGAAGCCATAGGTGCAATATCCGAACACCATCCGATGGTAGATCTAAGTCATGCACGTCGTGACTTTTCTCCGCTCCTGACACATGCTCGAACCCATCGAAGATCAAGTCTCTGCGAATGTCAGCCGTGTAGTTCAAGTTTCCAAATCTGACCTGATGGCCAGGGGCGTAGCTGTCGATCTGCTAGAGATGGCCAAGCGAGTTGGCCTGCAGTGTGAAACCGCCAAATATGAAGATCTATCCGGGGAGAAAATTCTCACCCTGGACCGCATCGTTGTTGATGATTGAAGGAGCCATCAAGCCTCGTGGCGACGACATAGTGGAACTCTCAATGAAAGCACCAATGTTGGTGTCAAAACCGGCGGATCTCAGGTAGGGGGTCCTGAAGTGTGCGTCTAAGGCTAATGGTAACATGAGGCTGGGGGCATGATGTTTACCCAGGTTCGGGCCCTCACGATGGAGGTAATACCCTACTTCTCGCTTGATTGAACTTGATTATATGAGTATTACAAGAGTTGATCTACCACGAGATTGTAGAGGCTAAACCCTAGAAGCTAGCCTATGATTATGATTGTTGTTCTTGTCCTACGGACTAAACCCTCCGGTTTATATAGACATCAGAGGGGGCTAGGGTTACACAGAGTCGGTTACAGAGAAGGAGATCTACATATTTGAATTTCCAAGCTTGCCTTCCACGCAAAGGAGAGTCCCATCCGGACACGGGACGAAGTCTTCAATCTTGTATCTTCATAGTCCAACAGTCCGGCCAAAGTATATAGTCCGGCTGTCCGAGTACCCCCTAATCCAGGACTCACTCAGGGGATCCCTCACCGGTGGTCATCTTCGTCATCCCGGCCCTCTCCATGACGAGGAGGGAGTAGTTCACCCTCGGGGCTGAGGGTATGTACCAGTAGCTATGTGTTTCATCTCTCTCTCTCTCTCTCTCTCTCTCTCTCTCTCGTGTTCTTGAGGTGATACGATCTTGATGTATTGTGAGCTTTGCTATTATAGTTGGATCTTATGATGCTTCTCCCCCTCTACTCTCTTGTAATGGATTGAGTTTTCCCTTTGAAGTTATCTTATCGGATTGTGTCTTTAAGGATTTGAGAACACTTGATGTATGTCTTGCTGTGCTTATCTGTGGTGACAATGGGATATCATGTGCCACTTGATGTATGTTTTGGTGACCAACTTGCGGGTTCCGCCCATGAAACTATGCATAGGGTTTGGCACACATTCTTGACTCTCCGATAGAAACTTTGGGGCACTATTTGAAATACTTCGTGTTGGTTGAATAGATGAATCTGAGATTGTGTGATGCATATCGTATAATCATGCCCACGGATACTTGAGGTGAAAATGGAGTATCTAGGTGACATTAGGGTTTTGGTTTATTTGTGTCTTAAGGTGTTATTCTAGTATGAACTCTATGATAGATCGAACGGAAAGAATAGCTTCATGTTATTTTACTATGGACTCTTGAATAGATAGATCAAAAAGGATAACTTTGAGGTGGTTTCGTACCCTACCATAATCTCTTCGTTTGTTCTCCACCATTAGTGGCTTTGGAGTGACACTTTGTTGCATGTTGAGGGATAGTTATATGTTCCAATTATGTCATTATTGTTGAGAGAACTTGCACTAGTGAAAGTATGAACCTTAGGCCTTGTTTCCTACCATTGCAATACATTTACACTCACTTTTATCGCTTGCTACCTTGCTGTTTTTATAATTTCAGATTATAAATACTCATATCCACTATCCATATTGCACTTGTATCACCATCTCTTTGCCGAACTAGTGCACCTATACAATTTACCATTGTATTGGGTGTGTTGGGGACACAAGAGACTCTTTGTTATTTGGTTGCAGTGTTGTTTGAGAGAGACCATCTTCATCCTACACCTCCCATGGATTGATAAACCTTAGGTCATCCACTTGAGGGAAATTTGCTACTGTCCTACAAACCTATACACTTGGAGGCCCAACAACGTCTACAAGAAGAAGGTTGTGTAGTAGACATCAGCAGGGCATACTGTTCAGTTTAATTAACTATTTGCGATGAGGAAGAAGAACCAAAATGGGCATACAGATGATGGCGTGTGCAATATACGGCATACAGTTCACTCAGATTAACTGTTTGTGATGAGGAGGAACAACAGAAACAGGCAGCTAGATAAAGGTGTGTGTGATTGGGGGCATACGCTTCAGAAGGATTGAATGTTTGCGATTAGGAAACATAACAAAAATAGTCAGCCAGATCAAAGTGTCTGCAATTGACGGCATACACTTCACACAGATGAACTGTTTGCTATTAGCCACAACAAACAGAAATAGTTAGACAGATCAACGTGTTGTGCGCTAGACGGGCACACATTCTAATTAAAAGAAGCGTGCGCGATGGTAATTACGAGCACACACGGTTGTTGGAACAAGACGTGTGCTGACATTGCCTATTGCAGTCCACCCTATGGTGCAAACGCCACGTACGCGGCCGAGAAAGTGTGCCGACGTTACGCCGTCTGGGAACAGTGTCGCACCTAGAAATTATAGAACCGTCAATAAATTTTGAGCATGCGTCCCGTCACATTCCAAATTACTACCACACTATATTTAATTACAAACCTGTTCACGCCAATCAAAACCTAAACGGTTTCCCACTTAGGAGCGTATTAGTACTCGGTTATAAATACTACTACTCCAAGATGACTGCACATTCCTCCTCAACTCCTCATCCACAGAAACAAACAAGTCATTCATCATCGTTCCCTTGCGTCTGCCATGGCCAGCGTGAGTTCTGGGTCGAGAGATTACCACCAGGGAGAGGCGAGCATGGAAGCAGAAGGACGAGAGATGTCCCGCCTCGCCGCGAAAGCAGCCGATATGTCCCTCTGCGCGGCCGTAGCACACAGACGTCCTGTTGAGCCGCCAAAGCAACACGGAGGTCCCGCTACACCGTCGATGCAGCAGACTAGTCCGGCCGCGCTGCAGAAGCAATAGAGATGTCCCGTCGCACCGTGAATGCAGCAGAGATGTCCTCCCGCGCCGCGGCAGCCTAGGAAAATGTCTCATGGGTAGGCGAGGACTCTTATAGGCCCATGCATGTGATCGTCCATAGCCAGATGGATCAGATCTCCGGCTGGATGAGGTTGCAGGACGACATGAAAGCCTCATTTGAACAGGCTACCAGCGTCATTCGGCAACTAAGGGAGGGCAATGAGAAGCTCCGAGCCGAGCGCTGATACGTCTATTTTGCATCATGCTTTTATATCAATATTTATTGCATTATGGGCTGTTGTTACTCGTTATATCACAATACTTATTCCTATTCTCTCTTATTTTACAAGGTTTACATGAAGAGGGAGAATGCCGGCAGCTAGGATTTTGGGCTGGAAAAGGAGCAAATATTAGAGACATATTTTGCACAACTCCAAAAGTCCTGAAACTCCACGAAAGTTATTTTTGGAATTAATAAAAAATACTGGGCGAAGAAAGTACTAGAGGGGGCCCACACCCTGTCCACAAGGCACTACAAAAAAATACACTTCCGTGATGATACGTGTTTGTCACAGTAGGTCGCGTTTTTTTCATGCATGTACATCCATGATGATTTGATGACAGAATCAAGATAGTCATACCTATGCTGTCGTAGAAGTGTTCCATGACATTACCAAAATTATCATCACGGAAGTGTCCACTTCCATGACGATAAATCGCGCGTCATAGAAGTGCTTTCGTCAAGGGTGACCGACACGTGGCATCCACCATAAAGGAACGTTGTTAAGCTATCGGGTCGGGTTTTGGATCCGATAACCCGTTAACAGCCCTGACCAATGGGGATTTTCCACGTGTAAAATCATCATTGGCTGGAGGAAACACGTGTTGGCTCATCGTTGGGACAAATGTCATCCACTCATTGGACAGAAGGCGCCTATGATACGTCGACACGTGGCACGACCCAACAGTGGCCCATTCCTATGAAAAGGCCAGCATGTTTGACTTGGTCAAAAGGTGGCGGGCCGGCCCATGGAAAGCCTGTTAACGGCCTGTTCGCATATAGCCCATTTACAGCCTGCTAACCGAAGGCCCGTTACGCCCTATCTCAATTAGGCCCAGTAGCGTCATCTGGGCCATCCAATATGATTCCAGCCTGTTTTCACTTCTGGCCCATGTATGGCCCATGACGTGTTTCAGCCCATATGAGGCCCTTTGTAACTCTTGGCCCATTAACGGCCCGCGGTGAAGCTGGCCCGTAAGGAACAATGTATCACTTTACACCCATTAACGGCCCATGGTGAAACTGGCCCGTAATGAACAGTGTATCACTTTATACCCATTAACGGTACGTTATTCCGTTGGGCCGTTTCCAGCCCATGTTATCTTTCGGCCTTCTAAGAGCCCATTTATTCTTGGGCTCATTTCAGCATTCGTTTACTTACGGTTCGTTACTGTCATTTTCTGCTTGTGGGCCAAATTTAGCCTGTGGTTACAGTCGGCCCGTTTGTGGTCCGTTAATACGTTGGGCCGTTTTCATAGCGTCATCAAATACGGCCTATTAAGGATGGCCCGTTATGGTCGGCCCATGAACGGACGATTCCAACTCTAGCCCGTTTACGACCATAATGGGCCCTATTTTTGGCCCATGTTTGGCCAATCGATCATACGGCCCATATAAGGCCCATTGATGATACGACCCGTAGAAGGCCCATTATTTCTACGGCCCATAGAAGGCCCATTGTTTCTATGGCCCGTAGAAGGCCCACTGTTTCTACGGCCCGTAGGAGGCCCAGTGTCACTATAGTAAATATTAGCCCATGGTTATTGTGGCCTAGTTTTAAAAAATAGGTTATTGCAGCCACTAGCAAACCGCGGAAAAAGAACTGCAATGACTACAAGCAAACAAAGTAAGCAACTTACGCTAGGCTATCACGGCAATCACACATATTACATCCATTGGGCATCAAAGTTCGCCACCAGTGCAAATAAACACACTGACAAAAGAATATACAGAACTAAGAGCACTTTAGAAGGCACTAGGCCTGGCCAGGTCGGGCCCCCCAAACAACCAAAGAAGCTGAGTAGACCTCAATTGTGTCAACGATAGATGCACCAACACTAGATTTATGGCATGATGTTGCGCACGGCAGTCCTCTGACATCTTCATTGCCTCTTTGACTTCAAGTCGGAGCTAAGCTGAAGCAAGCCTTTCCGCATTAAGTTGAGACTGAAGAAGTCGAACTGACTGAGGCAGCGACTGCACAGAGGTTGTCTCACACCTGCTGGTGAGTAGCTTCAACTCACTGTCTTCATCAAGACAGGACCTTGGGGTCATCTCGCTGTCCTCAAGATGGTTTGGCTCACTATCTCCCCTAAAGTTCTGCCTGGCGTAAGAGATACGACTCTGAAAGAGAAACAAGGAGACACGTAACATGTTTCACAATTATATAAGCAAATAAATGGATCTGTTCTGCATAAGGAACATGTTTTTACAACTACAATTTGAAACTGGTAGTTGTTGCAAACATCCAATCAGATGTAAAGAGCAAAGCAAACAGCAGCGGATGAAATGATGCCTATCCAAATCTATACTAGAACAAAGTTTGAAGGCTTGAGAAGGATGAACTTACATTACATGTTAACACGGGCTAGACAAAGCCCTTCTCCATGTTGATGGAAGGATAATTCAATAAATTACCCAAAGAAAATTCTTTATAAGCGTTGCCATTATTCTACATTTTGCAAAGAATAAATATAGATCAAATAATATTGGAAGAAATAGAGTATAATGAAGCCCAGCTGCAGACTGATGATACATAATCAAATAGCAATTAATAAAGTACAACATTACAAGGCAAAAGGGAGAGAGGTACTGACAAGAGAAATGCAGAGCCCAATATTGTTTTGAGATCGTATGATCCTTTGAGCAAGGAGATTCATCTGAAATTAGTTTTCATACAAGAGAGAAGGTAAGGCACAATCAGAAATTTAGGAGTTCAAATTTTGAATTGATATCGTAGACAGTACCTGACGCTGGGCTCCCATCAGTTCTAATAGGGGTTTGGCCACTGGACTAGGGGTAAGCGTGGTACAGTTGGGCCTGTGTTTTCTGTGGCTGCTGATCTATCTGATTTAACAGGTATCACTACCTTTTCCAAATACCTAGTTTGTACTCCTTGAGGATCTGCACTCACCCTCTTCCTTTTGGACATCTATTACGAAAGAACAACATTTTACTAGAAAAACATAGTGTGACGACACATGGAATAGGTACAGAAAATGGATAGGTATGGCATATACTCATGTATGATGCTTAACTAAGCAGATGGTGTAACAAAGTAGAAGTAATGCAAGAGGTCAAATGCAAAATATGTGCGACCAATACAACTTTGCAAAGTCAGAGCAAGCACCTTGATGGGTGAATAAGATAGGCCATCCTCCACCATGCCAAGTTTGTTAGCCAGTGGATCGTTCCGCAATATTCCTCTCGTGCGCCCATTCTCATATTCATTTTGATAATGTTCAATATCTGACATGCATGAAAACATAAAAACAAGTGAGATTTTCTTTGTAATGCAGAAGTGATTCTAATCCAATATTGCCTCCCTGTAAACCCCTTTGTGCTATCTCTGCAATTCTTTTAAGAGATGCCATGCATGCTGTAATTTGTTGTGTGCATTAATATAATGTGGACTACTACTCAAAATATGAGAGCTCTAGAAGTGATGACACTTTGCAGATGACAACTTCAACATATAGTAAAGAAGAACAAGTTGACCTGGCCTAGCAGATTCAAATTATACTAACGGAGAACAAATCGACCTGATCAGTCGACCGCAAGAGAAGAGTATCATCTTAAAGAAGAGCAGAAGAGCAAGCAGATTGAAGATATTACAAGTCTTTCAATACAATGTCGGTTGGTCACCCATGATGAACCAGAGCGCACAGAGAAATACTATTCTTTCTGGTCTCTCCATATGTGGCTCACATGCATTTCGAAACTAAAGTAGGAACATTTAGCTAACCAATTAAACATCTCTCAGTTTTACTAATATCAGCAATAATATCATATATGAATTTGTACAACTAAGCTTGTTTAGCTCGATGGGGGGGAGCAGTGCTATTACGACATGAACCACGTAGGCTGATTGTGGTCATCATAAAATGGGGAAACCATAAGCATGATGAGTACAGTGTTGACCGTGGCAGTGGGATGGCAGATCTGAAGCTGCAAACCGCGCAAAGGGTAGTTAGCAACCGATGTTTGCTTTGAAATAACAACTAAGATTTGGTATGGACAAGAAAGTACGGTCAACAAGCGACAAAGAAATGCAATTATGCCGTCTCTCTATATGTCGCGACATGCATTTGGAAACTCAGTGGGACCTTTAGCTAACCAATTAAATGTGTCGGTTAACTAATATCAGTATCATGTCACAATCATATTTGAACAACTAAGCTTTCGAATTCTGAGTGTTGTGTTTTTTAGCTTGAAGGGTGGAGTAATGCTAGTACGACAGAAAGCACCTACGCAGATCATAGTAGAGTAGATAAAAGGGGAAAACCCTAAGCATCGAGAGAAAAATTAGGAAAGTGGAACTAGATGGACCAGTGGGTGGCACACATGCTTTTCGAAATGAATATAGGAACATTAGGTGACCAATTAAACGTTCTCTGTTTTAGTCATAGGAGCATCATATCAGATTCGTATTTCAACACGTAAGCTTTGGGTTGAGGTCTTGAGGAGCAGTGCTAGCATGACACGAAGCACCTACGATGATGGTAGTGAATATAAAGGGGGGAAACCATAAGCTTTATGAGTATAGTGCTCGTGCCATGGCGGATCTGAAGGTGCAAACCGGACAAAGCTACTTCACAAACAATGTTTGCTTTCAACTAGCCACTACAATTTGGTACGGACAAGAAAAGTACAGTAAATAAATAACGATCTATTTTCCAGGTGAGATCAATAACTTAAGCACATATCAAAGAGTACCACCTCTCTTGCGACGCCGTGTAGGCCTATGCTGATACATTGAGGGTGGTGCGGGTGCGATGGCTGTCGGCGGCGGGGAAGAAGACTTTAGACGGCAAACGGCTGGGTCGGGGGATATATCCTGTTGCCGTGGACGAGGCGGTCGTAGGAGCGGCAACGACAAGGGGGACAATGGCACTGATGAAGCAAGAGGAGGCGATGAAAGTATCCTTGTCCAGCACCGTGGATGAGAGACGTCCATCTCTTGTAGTGGACGACGAGGTAGGTGTAGCGGCTCCGGCAAGGTGGAGGATGGGGTGGCAGACGGAGGAGGCTGGCCGCAGTGCGGAGGTTGTCGTGCCACCGATGGTGTATGAATGGGGAAATGGAGGGGAGGGGGGATCTCAAACTTTGGGATGCGCTTCTCTGAAATGTGGGAAAGTTATGAACTTATCCCCCGTTTAAAATTTCGGACATCGCGTCGGTTGGGGATAGGACGGTAATCTCGCATCTCCCAAATATTTGCCGGTAACTATTTCAGGCGAGGAGAGGGTGTTTTGCCGCCCACGGTTGGCGCCCATGGTGTATGAACGGGGCTGACCGGTAGGGTGGTTGTGTCACGTCTGAGGGAAGTTACACATCTGCCCCTATTTAAAATATTAGCCTACATCAATTTCAGACGAGGAGAGTTTGTTTTGCCGCCCACCGTGTATGAATGGGGAAATGGAGGAGGAGACACGTGTCTTTCGGACGAGCTTGAATCAAATGTGTTTTGCCGCCCACGTTTGGCGCCCACCATGTTTGAATGGGCTCAGAGGCCGTCGTGTCATGTCTGATTGAAGTGACTAGTCTACCCCTATCGACAGCAGTGTAAATCCGGTCGATAAGGATGTCAAGTGTCAGGGGTAGACAGTAATTTGCATCTCGCAAACACTTGCTTCGGGCAGCCCACAAATTATAGTGAGTGTTTAGCCACTTCATTCAAAACTTGGGAGAATTAGCATTCACGTTTGCCCTGGGCCCTAGCAAAGTAAATTCAAATCCAATTTGTATTTGATTACGAATATCCACAGATAATTCTACGTTTTGTTATTTATTTCTTCAAAACCACAACAAAGATTTATTCCACCTTTATATATGATTATGATTTAGAAATGCCGTGATCTTCGAACTCAGTACGTTGGATACACTCTGAGTCAAACAATTATTTCATCCAATACAATATGCTCACACGAAAAACAGTTCACCTTATGTCAATCATACAAGTACTGAAGATTACCTCGCCTAAAAAATTCGGATCATTACAACACATGGACAACATAGGGGGTCTTGCAACATAATCCATTCAGAGACATGACAAAACATGCAAGTACAATAATCTAATGACAATTTCAACTCGTATCTAAAGAAGAACCGGGATTACCTTGGGCTTCAGATAGCAGAAACAGCAGGACCTCCTCCGTCTTCAAATGCAACATTCTTACTTCCTCCAATTCTTGGGTTGCTTGCATAATGCGTGCCGCTAATTCCGTAATTTCCAGTCTCAAGATAAAGATTACCTCATTCATGGCAGCCACACCATCTCTTTCTGCCTCTAGTAGAGCCTCAAGCACTATAATATCTGTGCTCAGACTGCTCTTCGGCGGTGTTGTCTCTGAACTGCTACCATCTGGTAACATGGATGGCGCACTGCTTCCACATATAGATTCTGGGGTTGTACATTGTGTCCTATTGTGAACGGCATCCTGAAAGGTTTTCGCTGGACATAAGTAAGAGATAGTTATCTTATGATCCATGCAGTAAGCTTACATGGTAAACGACGGACGAATTATTGCCGAGCATGGCAAACTATATTTAAATGGTTCGAAGCAACATCAGCCGAAAAGAAATTAAAATGGTAAAGATGAAACTAGGGATGTAAGTGGCAAATAAACGACATCCGCTAGTCCCATCTAGTTAGTTTTTGCTACCTCCCTAGTTCATTTTTCTCAAAAAACAAAAACTCTTTTGAACTATCATACCACTAGTGGACTTTAATCAGGATTAAATGGGACCCAGTTGAAAGGGAGTGTACCACCGCTATATTTAAGTTGCCAAGGCATCTAAGCAGTTGAAATAATCTGAGAAAGCACTTAACAGTGTGGCCTCATATAAACTACGAAGACAGTCTTGTGATGAAGTTGAGAGGAAAAGTTAAGGACACAAATGAAATAGGCATGCATTTCGTTACGATAGTACAGCAGGCACTGTGACATATTGGCCAACTCAGGTATGGCGTAACAACAAACAAGCATTCGAATCAAGCAATACAGCAAAGCAGACAATTGAACTATTTGTAATTCAGTAGGATTACAGGCTGAGGGCACAAGCCAAGAAAGCAGCCCACTCGCATTACATTACACTTGTACTAAAACACACTGGCTTACCATATGTTGCTGTGAAGCCTCGCTGCTGTTGCAATGTTCTTTGAAGATATCGTCAGCATCCCATGGTTGCAAATCTAGTTGTTGTAGTTTATTCTGCACCCTCTATTTAGGTAAAATTAATTTTAATCGCATGCACTGGTCCAAATTGATAATCGATGGTTCATCTAAACTAATGAAAGAAGAGTGTGTGCATACACGACAATATATCTGCTTCCCTCTATTTTTATGCTTGTTCGAGGTGCCAGCCCCAAAAGAACAAATATTTTGCTTGATGGGGTTGGCAGCTCCATAATTAATAGAAGCATCAAATTAGTCATGCAACTTGGGAATATCAAGAACACACAAACAAGTAATGAATAGAGGCTCGGAGCAGTGATGTAATAGCTAGCATCAGAAAATGTAGGGTAAAACGAACAAAAAGCAGCAGAACCACATGCTAGTTTGCTAATGTGTAATTAAGCATAGAGAACATTAAGTAGTCGGATGGAACCAACAGGTGGCATCAGAATAACACCATTATCATAAATATAGCATTCAAGAAGTAAAATAGTAGGCAGTGACATCTAGGAAGTATAGTAATACTACTTAGGACAAAACTAAAGCATATTAACTATACGTGCACTGGTATGTAATTTAGCACATGTAACATGTTCACTGCCAGAAGTATGGCCCTACAGGTGCAAGAAGAATAACGCGTCTCATGAAAAACTGAATGATGCCCTGAAGAAATTCAAAGGTGCAGTGCTTATGCTAGGAAAGTGAACGTAGGCACCGGCCGTTGGATAATAGTACCTGATTCTCGGCGGCGTATGGGTATCGTTGTCATACTTGATAGCTAAGGATCGTCGATGGTGCTCGTGTTGCGGTTGAGTTTGGGCCGGCTGTCGCCATTGCTGAAGAGGCTCCGGTGCTACGGTTGCGGCGCTAGTCGACATACAAGAAAGATCATCTGTGGTAAGTGAACAGTTGCACGATAAAGAGAAAAACTGAAGGAGTACAAATCGAAATAACCTGATGAGGCTGTGGCGTCGGTAAAGCAGGGCCGGTGGAGTTGAATATGGCATCCGTGGAGCGGGTCCAGTGCAGTGGATGAAGGCTTCAGCGGGCGCGTTGTATAGTGCTTTCAGTGAGGCGGATCTATTGCGGCGGACGAGGGCTTGTATGAAGGGCCAGCAAAGGGGCGGACGAGGGAGTTAGTGAAGTGCCTATGCTGTGGTGGACGAGGGCGCCGGTTAATCAGATCCGGTGCAGTGGACCATGATGGCGGTCATGGAGATCTCGAGCGGTGGACAAGCCAGTCGCTGAAGCGGCTCCGATGAAGTGGTGAGTTGGCAGTTGGGGGTTCCAAGGTGCGGAAGGTAGATCCGGCGGGGTGTGAGGTCCACCGCTGCAGCAGAGGACTAGATTCAGCAGCTTGCCGTGGTTGGGGGGGTCGGGAGGGGAAGGGGAGGGGCTTTGGGGAAGAATGTTGGGGGCAAAGAGGGGAAAACAATGGAATTACCAAAGCAGCCCTTTTCCGTTCATGTCGCAGGGGTAAAACAGGAATATCGCAGGGTTAAACTTTCGGGCGCGTGATATTTCGATGTGAGCGGGAAGTTTGAAAGCTTTTGGTGCCTAAAATTATAAGTATTCTGCTCTCGTACGACCGACTATGATATCATGGCCGACAATTTGTTTGTATTGCATGCAAAAAAATGTGCAAGTTTTGAAAATCAATGTCTCCAACTCGAGACTTAGATTGTCCGTTCAATTCAAATATGGATCATTGAGCTATTACAAGCAAATACCATCATACGGTCCAATTCAAATGAAATTCCAAATGTGTTTATCCTAAATATGATGACAAAAGCAAAAATGTGTATGTGTATGAATAAAGTGGATGATTATAAAGTTTGAACATGCTTGTATGTGTATATCTCTAGGTTTGATATATGAATTTGAAATCATGAAATCCCGGCTTAAAAAATGTACCTCCATTTAAATAAATTACAAAAGCTAATGATGGAGTCGAATTCCAAAATTCCAATCTTAGGTTGTTAATTATGGTACATCAAGGTATATCACACATGTTCAAAAGTATCGTTATCTCATAGTCCAAACTATGAAACAAATTGATCAACCATGAGTGCACAATATCTCAATTACGCTAAAGTCCCTCAAATATAGACACCTTACTCTTTATCTGAAGCCAACCCCCTCCCCCCCACCACCACCACACACACACACATAGATAAATCCTTCTCTCCCCCAAACACCAACACTCGAGCACATTAACACCCTTCTCTCTTGTAAAGTCCGGACCCCAATATAGGTCTCTATCACTTTGTCTCTCGGGCATGCACACATCTCTTCCCTCACTCTCTAGGTCTCCCACTATCTCTCTTACCCAAGCACATGCACTATATAGAGTGTATATTTCCCATACACACAAAACGTCGCCCCCAAACGTCTATCTCCCTAGTTATGTGGTTCTCGCGCACTCACCTCACACACAACCCCCACTGCAAACAAGCACAATTTGTCTCCTTGTGCACCACTCTCCTATTTCTATCTCTCCCACATGCGGACCCGCCCCAGCTCCTTCCCTGTATACATATATGTCGTGACTCTTTCCATAGCTCCCTAATGTATCATCGTTCTCGATTTTGCACATTGTTCTCTACACCATCTATTCTAGATCTCTCATGAAGTCCCTATCACACACACGATGACTCGCTTCCCTTGTGTCTCTGTACATAGGCCAATTTCGGACAACATCAACATTGTCTCCCTATCTATATGCCATTTATGGACACAAACGACCCCTCTCACCCCCTCTCTTCCTCCCTCCCTCTCTCTCTCCGTCGCTAGCTCTCTCTCTCTCTCTCTCTCACTCTCACACCCCTCTCCCACACACACAGTCGATGTCTCTTCCAAATAGTCTGCTCCCCCCGCCCGCACCCGTGCTATCTCGCTACTACACATGTCACACCCTTATACTAGGTTTACATCATCACTGGTCTCTCTACTCCACATACACACACTCCCTCTCACACACAAAACACGTGCACAAACACACCCAGACACGCACAGACACCCATTTATCTGGATCCTCATCTCTCCCCATGTCCGCATGTGTATCTCACACACTCACTCTCTAATTATGTATATGTGTCTCCACGTTACACAACACAAAGCCCCATGTACATGTCTCTCTCTATCCTCCACACAAATAGACACAAAGAATCTGTTATCATTGCCTCAGTCTCTAACATATCACACACACACATTGTCTTTCTCTCTTTCTCGCAAACATGCTCAACAAGGGTTTCCCCATGAATAACTAACCGTCTATTCGTCAACAATCATGGCAGTACGGCGAACACAAGACGTGAAAAAGAATAAATCTAATCGTGCTTAGACCACCTAGTATGACAACTAGGACTAGAGCAAGCCAAAAAGCGCGCCGCCGTCACCCCATCCTTATCGGCGACGGGAAAATCTTTGTTTTACATAGTCGAGAAGTCATTGTGCTAAGGCCCCACATGCCGAGGCGTTTAATAGAATGTAGATGCTAGTTTACGGAAGCAAGTATCGATAATACGTTTGTATCTCCATACTTATATTTCTTCTCTTATAAAAAATCGAGTTGGTGATGATGGTACGTGTGCCATCTTGCAATATAGACCGTCCGATCTATATCTGACGGGTGGAAATTAAACTAAAAGATACCCGCACCCCTCTCCACATTTGCAGACAAGGCCTTCCCTCGTTCATCCTTATCTCCAACAAACCTCATTGTTGAGCAATTAAGAAAGGAAGCCTCTGGAACAAACTGGCCTGGTGGTCGCTGCCGGTGTCATCAATCCCCATGCCTCCGCTCAGTCCGACCACCAATCAGCACCACACCCCACTCCTCTTCACCTTATCTCATATTTCTCAAGATATCATTAGTTTTTACAAATGGGATTACTCCCGCAAGGGTCAATCACAACAAGTGCTTTATAAAAAAATGCATCTTGATGTTTCATGCAATGCACGGATCTTGCTAGTACTCCTACAGAAGACTAAGTTGGTGATGATGGTGTGTCTGCCATCCGTCGTTTCTGACCATTAGATCTACATCTAACGACTGTGAGGTAAGTTGTTGCCTTTTCTCATGAACATCCCACTTGTCTACTAATTTGCAGAAAAACCCATAATTAGTATCTTAAAACCAACCACATCCCTCCCTGACCTCACCAAAATAGCCCAAGGAATATATTCTAATTGAAACATAATATATCTCTAGTGAAATATGTATATCAAAATTAGAGTGTTTTGTATAAAGTTTGTGAATAAGTATTATTCTAATTATGATTCGTTGCAACGCACATGCACATTGCTAGTATTTCCAACCATGCATTTTTCCCTAGTATTCCATAGTTTCGAGTTTTCCATCAAGATATTAGTCACTCATGGTTGATATTTACTTTCAATCATGTACACATATGGACTATGTAACTAGCCTTGCTTATTGGCTTCCAAAGGTTAACTTCCGCTCCTACTTGCAATATGTGGAGTATTTAACAAAAACTACCACTTTCAACCAGCCCTAGGAAGAATCTATTGTACAAAAAATAGCAAAAACATACCCAAAAATTCTTAATCCATGCCAGAAACTACTACCTAGTACTCCTACCGATTAGGTTCATTTAAACCCATTTATGACAGGGTTGGTCCACAGGTCCGTGCTGACGAGGCAGCTTAAACCAACAAATTTTGTTTGACCGTTTACACAAGGGATCGACATCTGACCTTCTATCCTGTTATTCCCCCTCAAATCTTATTTTTCTTGAACATTACTTCAAACAGTATTGATGCGTGCGCGTCGGTGGTGCCGGTGATGAACGAGTTGGCCGCCGCTCCGCCGGACGGGCCGGACGCCGCGCTGGCCTCCGCACGGGTTGGCAGGCTGGCCCGGGCGTGACTCGCGAGCGAGCAAGCCACCGCGCTAGCCTTCGCTTGAGCCAGATGGCTAGCCTTAGCGCGGCGCGCGCGAGCAAGCCGCCGCGCTGCCGTGCCAATCTAGCTAGCAAACCTTGCAGACAAGCAGCTGGACGGAGCTATCTTGGCTAGCTAGCGGCCGCGAGCACCGGACGGAGCTGGCATCCGGGCTGCTGCAACATGGGCTCCGCACGACCGGCGGTTTTGACCTTGCCTTCTTCCGGCGGCGGTAGCTGCGTCCCATGGCCGAGGATGACTAGGTGGACAGGCCGGAGGTAGGAGGTCACTCGGGGATTTTTGTGCAGACTGACATGTAGGTCCCACAAGTCATAACGCCCAGTCGAATAGAAGGTGTTGACTTAATGGGAGACATGGGCCCTGTCAGATGTTCGAGTTAGATTCTAACCATGAACTAACTCTAACCAAAGTGGTGTTTGGATGGCAGGGTTAGATTGACAACAAATGTATCCAAACAGGGCCATGGGTTGAAACGTGCCTATAACGGCACTTTGTAGTGTAGTCGTTTCTTGGTAGGGCTGGTTGGTAAGAGCATGTACAATGGTTGATAAAGTAGTCTTATCTTAAGTCTACCACGTATGCAAGTGGTAGTAGTTCCTTGGCATTTTAGTGGTTTCTTGCATTATTAGGGGTTTCTTGTAAGGAACAATGTATGTACTACTAGCAACAAAAGGCGATTCTAGGTTGCGTTGTACTCTAACGAGTACTACTAGTGGTCGCGGGAGTGTATACCTCGTTTTGTGGGTTCGATCCCGGCCGAACGCACGGCGGCCTTTTTTTTTAAAACGTACTACTACACTTCGCTGCGAGCCAATATTTTACACGGGTAGTTTGAGTTTTGAAGTCAAACGGACGTGCGGCTCCACAATCTGGGTGCACTGGATAGCCTAGCCACGTGAACGGGTTTTCCTTCCCAGCATCCCGTGGCTTGCATGCTCACCTTAGCCTCACCTCGCTTGCAGCTTCCTCATCAGCTAGTAGCATATTTAAACTAGTGCCTCCCAATTAAGCCCGAGGAGCTGGAAAAGCCTGGTGGGGCACTGGGAACTATGCAATATGGCTCTGTACGTAAAGTGCTCTACTACTACTCTCTAGCTTGTGGAGTTGCACGCATGGAGTTCACTCCATTATTGGCTCTACTAGAAAAGAAATTCCTCTTGACATGTTTTTTTTGAAACGGAGGCAAAAGCTTTGCTTCATCTCATTCATAAAGAAGGAACTACTAACAAAGTTCGACGAGATCCATTACACCTCCACAAATGGAAGTGCAAAGCCTAGTCTCGCTGTATCAAATAACTCAAATGTTCTGCCCCCGCAGTAACCTTCGCTGATAAACAGGCTGCTAGTGTGTGCGTGAGAGGAGCGGCTGAGTAGGCCAGCTACGTGAGAGGAGCGGCTGAATAGAGCACCGAGAGTACCCACTAGGCCACTACGCAGGTGTACTTTCCCTACATTGATAGTATAGCGATGGTTCTAGAGAACAGTAGTACCCTCCACTTCCAACTATAGCTCCTTGGCCCTGAGATTCAAGAGTTCAAAACTGGTGCACTATACTAGACTAGACTAGAAGTACAGTACCTCGCACTACTAGTTGAGAAAAAGTAGTACTAGTACTACTACAGTACGAGTACGTACTCCTTCGTCACATAATGTAAGACGTTTTTTAACACTAGTTGGTGTGTACAAAAAATGGCAAAAACATACCCAAAATTTCTTAATCCACAACAAAAACTACTACCTAGTGCCAAAAATTTATTACTAGTGCTATTATTTATAGTATAATGCAATCCCATAACATTCCATAATGCTAGTGCTAGTAGTAAATAATAGCCTGCCCCCTTCGCTGAGGAACGATCTACAGTTGGAAGGGACGAGGCCCTGCTGTTACTACGCTCTTATCTCCTCCTCGCCAGTCCCCCCCCCCCCCCCCCGAAGAGAAGGCAGTTCGTCGCTGCTCCCATGGATTCGCTAGGCGGTTCTCCTCCTCGTCGGGGCTGGGAGACCTTGGACGACGATCCTCTGGGATAAATCGCACGCCGCTCCGACGTCCTCACCGCCGCAAGACTCGGTGCTTCCTGCACAAACTTTTTCAAGATGCTGCTTAAACAGGCTTGGGAAAAGGCCATGCTTGTTGGTCTTCCATGCGTCCTCGAGGAGAAGGTTCTTCTATGGGACAATCCTTCGAAAAGTCCATCGCTCCCTGGCCATGGTTGCACGTTGACTCCGCTAGAGTTGCCGACGTTGAGAGGTAGTCGGATTTTGTCCGATGAGCAGGTCAGCAATGGAGTTTGATGATGTAGTACTTAGTTATTCCATTTCCATCCCGTAATTTCTCTGCTGCCCACCGTCTTATATATAGGTCTGGGTCGGTGCCAATGAAGACTGGCTTGCATACCTCCAGCCGGATACCACCATCATTTTGCACAACATCCACAGCAGTGCGGCCGTTCCGGTAGACCCCTTCTCCACCATTGGGATCGGCCTTCCGGACTGGCTGGGCTTGAATACGTATGATGATGCCTACATGAGATTGAAGAAGATAGCAATTGTGGACCCGCCGATAAAGCGACGCGACTACAATGATTACTATCTCATCACGGTGTTTGACATAAGGATTGCCATCAATGCAAGAGGCAGTAATGGCAGAGGCTGGCGCATGTTGACGACGGTAGATTTGTACCCCTACACGTTCGAAGACGTCGTGCGCCATCTAGGCCGCATCTTGGCGGTGACAAGCCAGGGGACTTGTTTCATCTGGTTGCCATCCTACAGTACGGGAGATTACAAACGGAATGCACAAACCATCATTTGCATCCCTAACGGTACTCCATTATTTTGCAGGGACCAGTCATCCCCCAATCAAAATAAGATCGCCGATCCTGGATGTGCATTTGCATCTGCGATTCGGTCTAACCTGGGACCTTGTAGCTAACTTTGGCATATTGGGATCAACTATCTTAGCAGTCGTTACCCATGGTACCACTGATGTGCAACATGGTCACACAATCTACCACAATCGGACCGTCACCATCTACCCAGGTATTCCATTTTTAACCCTCTCGCCTTCTCTTTCATTGTTGTACTAGTAGTATACTTAGTAGTGGTACTAGTAGGAGTAATTTTTACCTTGGAGGACGTGTATAGCTAGCTAGGCCCTGGAACACTTGAACCCACTAGCTGCCACCATTTTTGTTTTTCCATGTCTTACTATCTCATCCATGTAGCCAAGAGTGGCTATATATAATAAGCCGGTTATTTTACTTCCTCTATACCGGAGTAGTACTATTTGCTACACAGTATTACTGACCGCCATATTTGACCACAACATTATTATGCATGGACCTTGACTATGTACGCCACCATGTGTCCATATCAGGGATGCCGCGTGTACCAGATGAACGGCGCCGAGTTCGACCCCCGTGATGCTACGTGGGTACCGAGGAACACTCTGGGAGAGTACTCGCTTTTCATCGGGGACAGCTACCCCATTGTGAAGTGGATGCCACCTTCCGTGCACGACACGGAAGGCCTGCCGTTCATGAAGCATGGTTGTGTCTTCAGTGTGCACCGCCGGATGAACGACATGCTGGGACACGCTATCCCTGATTTATTCCGCTTCAGCTTGGATGAGTCTCCATCGTGTGGAACCGGACTAGAAAGCTACGACAGTGATTCCCGTTACCCACCGCTATGGATTGTGCCATCCATGAAGAACACCTGGGACCGGAACTTGGAGGAGGACATGTAGCCCATCTATAACGTGTAAGTGGAGTACGGTAATTGTGAACGGTAGCGCTGTGAATATATGTAGACTAGTCATGCACAAATTTATCACATGAACTGGAGATGAACTTGTGTGGCATACTGGCATTTGTCCTTTAGAATTTATTACTAGTAAATGTGTTATGTGTACGTGCAACTTGTGTGGTTGTTGCACGGGCTCCAATACGCTCTTTGAGAAAAAAAAGGTGGCACAACTTTGGATATACGTGACATGGCGGCATCATACAGTAGCATCGTTCGCTATAGTTGTAGTACACTCCTACTAGGACAACAACTCCTATAAAACCTTGCGCTCGGCTCTTTGCCTCTTCGGGAGGTTCAACAGTTCGTACTCGTGTGAACCTTGCACTTGGCTCTTCGCCTCTTCGGAAGGTCCAACAATGATGATACTACAGTACAATATGCTTCTGGCAATCTGACACCGATTGAACTGCTGCACGTCCACCGCGAGGGCGAGGGCGAGGGAGAGGGAGAGGGAGAGGACGCTGTAGACAAGACCCTCTCCTCGTCCTGCGAACCACCGCGCGTGTGGGCGAGGGAGAGGCGTATTAAGCAAGCTTCTCCTTGTTCGGCGAGTTGACGGGACACATCAAAGCAGTACTAGTACTAGTAGTCCATATTGCGTCCTTTCCGATTAATATGGCTTAATTTGAAACAAGGAAAATATACTGGCGGTCAATGTATGTAAAATACGCTCTTTACGGTCACTATATATAGTTTTGCGGTGATTATACAAGAACTAGCTCATTGTAGAGCACCGTATTGCACCCTACTGACCGGCCACATAGTCGACATGGCACTTTGTTGACTGGTTAAATTGTCACCTGGTTTTTGGGTCCCACCTGTCAGTTGGTAGAGAAAATAAATCAGTTAAACAAAACTTTACGCAGGCGCGACAGTAGTCCAACCCTTGCGCGCGAACCACCCTGGCTGTGTATGTGAGTGCATGCACATGTACTCCCTCGGTCTTCCAACAAAGAGTGTACATCGGCTAAAAAACAAAGAGTGTAGTACATGATGTACATCTACACTTCCAATGAATTTAGCCTTTAATCTAAATCGATATTGATTGACTAATGCACCAACTTGTGCTCTAGGTATAGGCTACATGTCTATCCTTAATGACAGCATTCAACGGCCTTGATTTAATCTTCTTTTCTCAATGGTCACATGCACACATAAGTCTGCTACTTTTGGGCGTTAATTATGCCCTAGTCAATGTGTAAATATCTAAATGTACTGTCTTTCACGGACATAGGGAGTAGGTTGAGCACTTGAGCGTGAGCGTGTGTGTTGCGTCGTGTGTTGTGTGCCCCATGGGTGCGTGAGTGTTGTGTGCGTCCATGTGAACGTGTGAGTGTTGCATGTTGCATGCATGCATGCATGCATGGGGCTTACTCCCTCCCATTGACATGTTCATATTTCAAGCTTCCTCTGTTCCCTCCATATGGTGATACTCCCTCTGTTCCCAAATATGGAGTAAAAGCCTCCCTCTTTTCACAAATATGGAGTAAAATGAGTGAAGTGAGCGTAGAGGCATAGGGATACTATAGAAAGGAAGTCTTCGCGATCCACCGCGAGGGCGAGGGCGAGGGAGAGGGAGAGGGAGAGGGCGCTGTAGTCAAAAGACTCAAAATCCTCTCCTTGTCCTACGAACCACCGTGCGCGTGGGCGGGGGAGACGGCGTACTAAGCAAGCTTCTCCTCGTTCGGCGAGTTGACGGGACACATCAAAGCAGTACTAGTACTAGTAGTCCATACTGCGTCCTTTCCGATTAATATGACTTAATTTGAAACGAGAAAAATACATTGGCAGCCAACTTATGTAACAATACGCTCTTTACGGTCACTATATATAGTTTTGCAGTGATTATACGATCACTAGCTCATCATAGAGCACCGTATTGCACCCTACTGACCGGCCACATAGTCGACGTGGCACTTTGTTGACTGGTTAAATTGTCACCTGGTTTCTGGGTCCCACCTGTCAGTTGGCAGAGCAAAGAAATCAGTTAAACAAAACTTTACGCAGGCACGACACGAGTCCAACCCTTGCGTGCGAACCACCCTGGCTGTGTATGTAAGTGCATGCATGTGTACTCCCTCGGTATTCTAACAAAGAGTGTACATCGGCTATAAAACAAAGAGTGTAGTACATGATGTACATCTACACTTCCAATGCATTTAGCCTTTAATCTAAATCGATATTGATTGACTAATGCACCAACTTGTGCTCTAGGTATAGGCTACATGTCTATCTTTAATGACAGCATGCAACGGCTTGCATGCACACATAAGTCTGCTACTTTTGGGCGTTAATTATGCCCTAGTCAATGTGTAAATATCTAAATGTACAGTCTTTCACGATCGTAGGGAGTAGGTTGAGCACTTGAGCGTGAGCGTGTGTGTTGCATCGTGTGCTGTGTGCCGCATGGGTGCGTGAGTGTTGCGTGCGTCCATGTGTATGTGTGAGTGTTGCATGTTGCATGCATGCATGCATGCTTGGGGCTTACTCCCTCCCATTGACATGTTCATATTTCAAGCTTCCTCTGTTCCCTCCATATGATGATACTCCCTCTGTTCCCAAATACTGAGTAAAATCCTCCCTCTGTTCCCAAATACGGAGTATTTGTCTTTCTACAGATTTCATCAAGTGACTAGGTATGGAGAAAAATGAGTGAAGGTGAGCGTAGAGGCATAGGGATACTATAGAAAGGAAGTCCTCGCGATCCATTATTCCCCATCTCGGTGAGAGAGAACTATTCAACTAGTCTTTGCAGTGAAGTGATAATACACGCTGCAGCAGATGGGACACATAATTAATAAGCTGAACCAGCGTGTTGGTGTTACTAAATCAGCCTTACCCAGTACTGCCATCATGTTTGCCAGTAGAGCACGCTTCCGCAAATACGCCTACGCACCTCTGTCCTCCATTAACTGACATATGGGCCCTCTTGTGGTAGACCCACATGTCATCGGTGTAACTATTTACACTCCGAAGGACGGTATATCCTGGTAGTAATACTAGTAGAATTGAGATTTACTGCACTTTCTTCCCCATCTTCCACTCTTCTTCCTCCTCTCTTCCCCATCGTCGGCCGCACACCATTTACCCTCGCTCACTGCTCGCCCACCCGCGCCATCTTCCTTGGTAGCTCACGCATACCATATCCCCCCGCTCACTGCTCGGCCACACGAGGAGATGCTTCTTCGCTCGCCCGCCCGAATCCACTTCCCCACTGGCTCACAGGCACCGAAAACCCCAATGGTAGAACCGACTGACATGCAGAGCCGTGATTGGAATTCCCTCCCCGATGTTCTCTTGGAGCAGATCTGTAGTCGTATGGACATACTCATCACCGTCCATCTGGCCGCATGCTCGGTGTCTTTGTACCGTCTACTCGTCTGCAACCGGAGTTCTCTTTTCAAGACACCGTGCTTGCTGATGCCCGATCCTCGCAGGTGGACCAGACACCGACTTGACGATCCTACGGAGGTTGCCATGGTGCCCCTCGACATGCTACCACTACCCGTCCACCTGTCCTTCATGCGCGGCCACTACTGGGCGGGCATGAAGGCCAACTGGATCATCCTCATCCACCACTCCGGTAGTCCGTGGCGTCTCATGGATATCTACACCCAGCGAGAGATCACCCTTCCATCGTTGGATACCACCGCCATCGAGCCTCGCAGCCCGCCGGACACTCCTGCCTACTACGCACGAGACGCGTCAAGCTCTTGGCTCGACCTCTGTTTGCAAAAAGTTGTAATCTGTGAAGTGCCCACACCATCAGAAGACTACATGGATTACAAGCTCATTGCCTTGTTCAACATGGGATTAGTCTATATGGAATCCGGCCGCCATACATGGTTATGGCTCATCATCAATCTTGTTGAGGCAACATTTCTGTCTGATGCTATAGTGCATGATGGCATCATTTACGCGGTCAACGCACAGATTGGCTGCCTATACTGGTGGAATCTATCGTCGTGTAATTGTTCTATCTCATCTCATCTTTACCTTATGAATATGACTGCATGTTCATTTGTTACAAATTTAGAATACATAGCATGTCTATAACCACATCATTGCTATATGTCCCTCTCATTTCCTAGATTTTTATGACCACACATGTTATTGTTAGAGTTGATATGAGAACAATTGGCATCTAATGATTGTTAGAATACATATTATGAGCATAACATCATAATTTCTATATGTTACTCTCGTTTACAAGATTTTTATAACAACGCATGTTATTGCTTAGAGTTGATATGAGAACAGTAGTAGTAAGTTCTATGGTAGAATATGAGTAGGCGCTGTCATAGCTGTTTTCCTCTCATTGTTACATGATGTTTGAACCATGACATATTGCTAGAATATGAAAGCCATTGGCTTATTTTTTTAACTTGGGGTATGATTATGACCACGGCATTGCAATTCTCTGTCTACGATATGTGTCACTGTTATAATAATCTTAATTCCACACATACTCTAAACATGATTGTTTAGTTTTGTCCTTTTGGTCTCCAATTTGAATTGTTGCAGCAGACGCAAATGCGCTGGCCTTCATGATTCCAGGACTTGGAATCATACCAGCCGATGGGTGGTGGTTTATCGCTCGTTCAGCTGACGGCAGTCATTTGATGCTCATTCGCATGTACCAAATTGACCAAACCATTACATCAAACCACATGCAGTACAATGCGTGGGGTGTTCATGACATTGATGGCTATGGCTGCTTCGTGTTCGAGAAAGATCTCAGCTCCGTTGGGCCAGGCGTATTCAACTGGAGGCGGGTTTACAGCCTCAGCAACCACTCCTTGTTCCTTGGGCTCAATTATCCGATCATCCAACCAATCATTGATCATATCACCAGCGATGATTATCGTGCTATGCAACTTCCATTCGCGTGGGGGGACTGTGTTTACACATCATACCATGGGTTTCATGAATCACCATATCCAGAGATTCGTCGACACAGCTTGTTGCCAGATAATCTTTAGTGTGTGAAAGGCGTCAAGCTTCCATGCGATGGATGGCTTTTGCAAACCCGACATGCGGCGATGTGGTTCATGCCAACAGCAAATATGCACAACTTGATTCGTGTTGATATCTAGACTGAGCCATGTATTCTGCTGCTATAGCACGACCCTCTTTTGTTGGTTATTATGTACTTTTGTTAGTTTGAAGCACTCCTCTGGTTTGAAGGATAGATACCTTCCTGGGATCAAGTGCATCCTAACTCACCTGCGTAGGATGTACTGATAATGATGATGGAGATGTTGTGCACCAAAGCCTTATTCTGCTAACACCCTGACCCACCCCTCCCTCCGTACCCACCCGGCCACCCCTCCTCCCGCATATCCCCCGTACCCACCCACCTTCTTCGTCTCCACCCCCACCACACACCACCACACCAACCTCCCTCCCTTCCCCCACCACAGCACCACCTCCCTCCCTTCCCCCACCCCATCAACCGGTGCCAATCTCCCCATCCGTGACCTTCCTCCCCTCGCTGACGAGCCCCCCTCCCCTGATCACCTCCCAGCAAGAGCGGGCACCGGATCCAAGCCGCGGTGACCCCCCACCCCCACCCCCGCCGACGAGCCCCCCTCTCCTGACCACCTCCCAGCACAAGCCGGCACCGGATCAAAGCCGCGGCGACCCCCACACCGCCCACCCCCACAATGCCCCGGCGCCGGATCCAGGAAGCGAAGGCCTGCCACTAGAGCTAGGCCACGCCCCCCGCCTCCACATCCAATCGACGCAGTTCGGGTCGACCGCCACACTGCCGCGCCGGATCTGCTCGCCCCTGACCTCCTAGCACCTTCTTCAACCTCTCGCCGGTCCTCCTCTACATTCGAGCTTGTTGTTCGCCGCATGTTGGGTCGAGCCTTCGGCATCCACTTGCTCATAGGAGAATCCCCCACCTCCTCTTCCTCGTTACATCGGTGAGATCTGCCACCCCACGCCCCATCCTGCACAACCCCTCGCCAGATCTGCATCGAGACCTCACCTCGCCCGCACCCCCACTTGTCGGAACTAATATGCAGTTCGGTGGGCTGTGTCGTACGGTTCGGTGGGTCATGCCATCAAGTGCGGTGTGGGCTGCAGCTCCCCCTCATGACCTCATGCAGTTTACCGGCAACACTCACTCATGTTATAGTTCGTTCTGGTCGCCATCGACGCCGTACCCATGGTGGGACGTTGCAGTTCATTTTCCTATGTGTGCAATTCGTTTTTTTCTTTCTCATTGCCCAACCAGCGGATTTGGTTTGTCTCGCCCCTATGCACAATGAGCACGTACATGGAGTACATCCTTCGAGTACTTGCGGTTCGGTCGGGCAGACATTGCAGCCTGTTGTGCACACATCAAGTTCATTGCATTTTTATGTGTCGTGGGATGTATTTTGTCTATGTTTTGCAATGTGGAGAAAAAAATGCATTTTGCACTATTTTCCTATGCAATCTGCTTCTCTTGTTTGTAGGAAAACTCTTCGGTGCACTCCATAAAAGAGGAAAGAAGAAGGGGAAACCCTAAGCAGTTCACTACTTGCCCCCATGCAAATCCAAACTCATGTTGCCCAGACAACATGCATAAAGAAAAAAACTGCAGTACACTACATTCGAACAAACAGTCCAGATGCATTTATAAGAAGTTAAAAAAACAAAACATAAATTAAATGGAGTTCACTAAACTCACCATGTAGTTTGAATGCATTTGTAAAGAAGCTGAAAAAAGGACAAAAAAATATGATGTTCGAATTAATGGAAACCAAAAATTGATGTCGTGTCAGGACCCCGACTCAATGCCACATCGATCTAGCATGTAACACCTCATATCACTTTGCGGCCTCACGCACGGTATTCCCACGGGTGTCGCCTTACCTTAGCCCGGGACCGTTTGCGCCTTTTGGCACACGTATATGACGGTGTCACTAGCATCCATATGATAAGGAGCCCGGGCTGACATGGCTAGTCGTAAACCCAAAGTAGCACAGACTTACAGGGACAGGCATCCATGACCCAGCATCCGAACGTGTCGGTCATCAGCGAGTGAATCCAGGCTGTAGCACTGGGCTAACAGGACTCCGGTGAACCGGGCTGTAGCAGGCTAACAGGACTCCGGTATTCATCGCGTGACATTTCCCCGAAGGGACAGACACAGGAACGAAGAAGGACACATGCCGGCCAGCCTAAGTGTTCCGGAGCAGTAGCAAGCTACCATGGCTCGGTGAAACACTAGGAGACATTTCCCCGTAAGAGAGGCTACTAAAGATAAACAACTAGATGGTCAGATCCCACACATACCAAGCATTTCAATAGCATACACACAATATGCTCGATATGTGCAAATACAACATGGCATCACAACATGACTCTACGACTCAAGTAATTTATTCAATAGGCTCCGAGGAGCGAGATATTACAAACAGGGGTCTCATGACCCAACATTCAGAGCATACAAATCAAAGCACAAACGGAAGCTATCATGTCTGAGTACAGACGTCTATAAATGAAAAAGGCTGAAAGCCTGACTATCTACCAGATCCTGCCGAGGCACAAGATCGTAGCTGAGGTAACAAGCTAAACGTCGAAGTCCACGTGGAACTACTAGTGAGACTGAAGTCTCTCTGCAAAACATAAAATAGGCAAACGTGAGTACAAATGTACCCAGCAAGACTTACATCAGAACTAACTACATATGCATCATTATCAACAAAGGGATGGTGGGGTTTAACTGCAGCAAGCCAGCTTTGACTCGGTGGCTATCCTAAACTACGACTGCAAGCGACTCTTTTGAGGTGGCGCACACGAGTCCACATATTCACCATATCAATACACCACTATGGATCCGCTCCCGTCTCCCTACGAGAACGCCATCCATAGCACTCACGCTTATCTTGCGCATTTTAAAGTATCCACTTTCACTTGTCTATGAACTGATATAAGCAATCCAGAAGTCCTTTTCCGCGGACACGGCTATTCGAATAGATGATGTTAACCCTGCAGGGGTGTACTTCTTCATACATGTTTCCACCACTTAGCGTCTGCACACGACATGTGCTCGGCAGACTTCAAGCGAAAGCCGACGTGGGTGTAGACCACGACCTACCTAAACACTCAAGTCTCTAGTCCAGGTTTATCGCCTATTCGGGTTCCATCCATGAGGAGATCCGGCCGGAGTTTCGCTCACAGCCCCAAACGATGTGAACAGGGTTCCCGAGATACCAAACGGGCATCCGGTACACCGTGCCACGTACCTACCGCATCACAGCCCACCCCTACGGTCAGCGCTGTCCACGGCCTCCAGTAAGCTACAAACACCAGAAACTACTTGCAACTCCTGGACAGAGGACGAGGGTGAATAAGAAGTCGAGCGGGGTCATATTTCAGGGCCCAATGTATGGTAGTAGCTGAATCATGGATCACAAACACAGAACTCAGTTCCTAAGGACGGCTTCAATGAGACAACCCACCATGTACTCCTACATGGCCTCTCACCGACACCTTTTACCAAATCGTGTTCACACACTTAGCTCACACATGGTAGGACATGTTCACACACCTCTGATTCATCCCCGATGAATCAGACCTGACTCAACTCTAAGCAGTAGCAGGCATGACAAACAAACATGAATGAGTAGGCACAACAGGGCTCAAACAACTCCTACTCATGCTAGTGGGTTTCATCTATTTACTGTGGCAATGACAGGTCATGCAAAGGATAAAGGGGTTCAGCTACCGCAGCAAGTAACAGATGAATCGATGTTGTCCTAATGCAGTAAAAAGGAGCAGGAGCGAGAGAGTAGGATTGTATCGGAATGAACAAGGGGGGTTTTGCTTGCCTGGCACTTCTGAAGATAACATTGAGTCTTCATCAGTGTCAACGATCACATCATCGGTATCACGTCTATCGAGAGGGGACAAATACCGGCAACACAGAAGGGAACACAATCAATGCAATGCACAATATGATGCATGATCATGACATGGCAAAATGAATGTGTTATGAGCTAATGCAACTAGCAATAGATTAAATGAAGTTGGTTTGAATACAAGATTCAAATTCAAACTCCATATGTGATTATTTAAATGCCCTTTAATTGATTTGTGCTAAACAGCATCTATAAGTTGTTCTAACATGCATGGAAATGGTACAGATGGATTCCTTGAATTTTTCTGATAATTTTTCATATATAAATTATTTAATTTGGAGTTACGGTTAATTTTCTATGATTTATTGAAGTTTTAGCTATTTTCTGGAATTTCCTGATTATTTTTAAATCCAGAAAATACTTATTGCGTCAGCATGACATCATCATGACGTCAGCAGGGTCAACTGGGCTGGCTCGGGTCAAACCTGACGTGTGGGGTCCACACGTCAGTGACACAGAAGCTAATCCCGCGTTGACTCTGGCTTTGACCCGCTACGGGGCCCGCTGTCAGTGTCTGTTAGTGTGTTAATGGGAGGGGGATTAGCCGCTAATGACGGTTCACGTCAGATGCGCCGGCGGTTGGACGACGGCGACGATCAGAGCGGCGGTGGCTCGCCGGAGTTGCGCCAGAGACGACGGTTCGACGCGCCGGGGGCACCAGAGGATAGCCCGTGCCCGCGCGCATCTAGGGGAACCATCGGGAGGTGCGGGGGTGGACGGAGTTCGCCGGAGGCGAGGTTGTGGCGGCGGCCGGAGTTCGGCGCCGATGGAAACGACGACACCGTGCACGGGAGGAGCTACGGTTAGCATCTACGTGTTCTACAAAAGCTCACGAACCCAACGGAGGCACGCACGGGACCAAATGGCCACCGGAGCCTCGTCGGCGATGAGCTTGTGCGGCGGCGTACTGTCGGGGAAGAGAGGCGCGGCGGCTACGGCATGCTAGAGAGAAAACGGAGAGGGGGAGGATGATTAGGAGCTCACGTGGAGTGCAGTGGTGGCCTCGGCGTGTTCGGGGAAGCTCGGACGGCGACGAATCGACGGCGACCATCGGCGGCGGTCGAGGACGAAGACGATGGCGTGGAGGCGAAGCAGAGCTTCCCGAGGGGCTTGGCTCGGTGGGGAGGAAGAGGGGGTCGGGGCGGAGCTCGTGGGTGTGTCGGAGCGGCTCGGGGGTGGCGGTGGCCGCGAGGGAGCTCGTCGGTGGCGGCGGCTCCGTTCGGGCGAGTGAGAGAGAGAGGTCCAGGGGAGAGGATGAGGACGCGGGAGAGTGAGGGAGAGAGGCAGGGAGGTGCGTGGCGTCGCTAGGAGGGGCCGGGGAAGAGCCAGGCAGGCAGGGAGGGAGGAGGTGGCCGGCGCGGGGCGGCCACGCGCCTCCGTCCTTCTGGCGAGGGAGGAAGACGACAGGGAGGAGGCGGTGGTGGGCTGGGCCGCTGCTGGGCTGCACAGTGTTGGGCTGCGGGTGGGCTGCCAGGTAACTTCCTTCTCTCTCTCTGTCTTTTATTTCTGTTCTGTTTTTCTTTTATTTAATCTGTTTTGCCACTGTTTTGAATTTAAAAATAATTCAGACAATGCCAAAAACTCCTCTGAAAATATTTATGCTGCTTAATGGACTTTTCCAAAAGCACATAAAATGTTTCAGGGTATTTGGAAATATATTCTATACAAGTTATGAATATAGTTCCAAATGCAAATAAAGTAATGATTTAAATTCAGTGCTCAAAATATTCCTCAAAAATGTTCATTATTTTTGGTTTGGTGCAGAACCCTTGCCAAAATATAACCAACATTATTTAAGGCCATTTTGAAAACATTGAATGCATTTACCAGGGTTCTTTGCCCCTCTTTTATTTTAAGTTTTGAGGCTTCCAAAATTCCTCAGTTCAAGTTTCAGAAATTTAAATATGATGCCTGGATGAAGATGCAACTATTTACAATCAATATTCTAGGGCTGTGACAACTCACCCCCACTAAACAAAAATCTCGTCCCGAGATTCAAGTGTAGGGTAAGGTGAAGGGGGAACGCAAACTAGCACAATCTTCACGATCCAGTTGCACTTCAAATGGACGTTGATTCGTTCACCATCATTGTCTCGAAGTCTTGCTCTGAGAACTCCAACTAACATGACAACGAGAGGAAAAGAGAGACCCTAAAAGAATGGTTCTTCTCGAAGGTCGAACAACTCAGGATTAACTCACGGAATGAGACATAGCAACATCTCTCGAGCTGAGAGGCGAAGCACACATCCATAGGAATGGAGTGAAGCAGATGACGAAGGTTCACTAGGTAGACAACAATTTCACGCTTAAGAAGGTGGTAAACAATTGTCAACGTAGCGAGGAGTTGAATTGCCATGATACCATAACGATGCACCTTAGGGAAGGTGACTTGTAGATATATCCCCTTAAGTGGCAAAAAGAATTACTTTTGATTCAGAGATCATTGAAACTCTTTAAACCAGCCTAAGGCAATTCTCGAGCGATCGTTTGGAGGGGGTCGGTAGAATGGCATACTCGGACTTGGATGATGTGGATTACCTTGTTGAAGACAACGTAATGGATGATTTTGCTTATCACCGGAAATGGAAGAGACCCATGGTAGAATGGCACATTGGCGGTGCAGGCTGGGAACAAAATGCAAATGATGGGAATGATTCTGGTAACTAGGGAAGAACCCAACAATAGAGAGTGGATTCACTGTTTGAAAAGATCATAGCATTGCCGAGGAAACTGAGAGCAAACCCAGTTAGTGCCGATGATAACACGTAGCGCTTGTGCGTGCTCTCAAGAACTTGAGCATTTCCATATTCATCTAGGTTTTATCAACAACCGCGTCAAGGGTGCTGACAACACAACATACTACCATGATGAATAGCGATGGACGATGCAGATGCGAAGGAGGATAACACTTTCTCAGATTTCACCTTAGCGAGGCCAAGCAAATAAAATCTGGATGATCGACCGAGAGACATTTAGCACTCCGCTTCTAATGTTCTCCTTGATGTGCTAGCGTAACCCATTCATAGATATGGTTTGATATCTAGAACATCAAGTAAAGGTCGGACTTCGGGAGCACAAGAATCCATAAGGAACAACTAGGGAGGTAAATCCTACGAAATCCTTATGGGGAGGTGGCCAACTTCCTCAATCAAGATATTATAATAACAGGGCTACCGGATGGGTGTGTTGGCCACGACATCCACCTTACCGGTTATCGAGAGACCAATATTATAGTTCTTGGGGAAATGTTCCAACCATCATATCTGCCTGAGATTCAGATCTGGTTGGTGTCAGAATATTCCAGGCTCATCGAGTCTAGGAAGAAAAATGAAAGTTTGCAACACAAATCGACGAGATGACGTTGCGAGATTCTCGGGAGATGAACTACGATAGCAAGCTCCAAAACATGAGCGGGTTCTGCTACAAACATGTGAACACGTTGTCCCAGACAAGCATGACCACAAAGTAGTCTTATAATAAAACACTACCGAGTTCAGGAGGGGGAGCCATCATTAATGACATCGAAGTCTCCACGCGTGGAAGTCCAAAGAGTTCACCTTGGACAGACTCCTTTATCTTTGAACAACTCAATCAGTGGCTTGGTGTGCTAGGATATACATATAGAATGGAGGTTGCAAATCTCCAGACCACAGAATACTTCGCACGTATGCATGACTGACTTGGGATGATTCCAGAGGAAGCAAAACTAACTTTCTCAAATTCACGGCGGCAACTTTCACCAAATGCACATGTATAAAAGGAAGTCACTCCTTTCATCAACAAATACTTCATGAGCTAGCATGAAGAAAATGCTTTCAAAAGTTTCCAACACTAGCTTAATGTCCAACAAAATTATGGAGGAGATAAGGATGTTGTCAATGGGCTCAACAACAATTCATCTGGGTTTCCTTTTAAAAGGAATTCCATAGTTAAGTGAACAAGTGATAGTATTGGTCAGGCCAAAGATGTAATGGTGTATGCTCGAGGGATCAACCACGAATAAGACAACATTACGAGCATCATTGGTACTGATTTGATTTGACGATAGCCCACACTCAAATCAAAGGATTGATAAGACAATAGGTCCAGCAACTGATCACAGGGACCAATCGATGAAGATATCATCTTTCTTCAACACACACTACACAAGATTATCCCTTTGGAACGAACTAAGTCAGGCAAGCTTTTATCTTCCAACTCTCCAAGTTGTTGTCTAGCTTAACTAACTAGCTCCGGGATATCCAACACAGATTCTTGGAGAAAGGGTGGTTCACAAGAAACCAACTTGATCACAAGCCCAACATAACAGTCAGGAAATAACCCGGTAACGCTTCCAAGAAGATATTTGGAAAGTCACGAACCACCGGTATGTTACTAAGCTCGAGAACAATCTTGCCTTTCAGGGCAAGACGATATGATCAAATGAGCGAGGACTTGACAAAATCCTAACTCATCAATCGAAATGTGCACCAGGAAGATGGACAAGGTAGCACGATCAATCTTAGAAGGATGATTCAAAAACCAACACGCTAAGAATGAAATTATTGTCCTTTAACTACCAAGCAACGAGGTTGCTAGGAGTATTGATTTCACACATCACGATTCACTTGTCGACATTCCGGTTATAACCACACGGAACCGAGGAATGAGTAATGATGGCGAGAAGTATCACTGTACCAATAGTTCACAGGATGGTGTGCAATTCCTATAACAATCCCGATATAAAATATGTAATACTCCAAGGTAGAGCAGAACAAAAGCTGGATTAGCAATTTGATCTGCGGAGCACAACTTCTTTGACCCAATCCTGGATATGGATGAGGTACCGGAGTTTGTTTCTCCTAGTCATTCCGCGATAGAATGGCTTGACGGACCACAAGAGTAATAGGCATCGATAAACGAACGCACGCATACTCTTGACTATCAATTGATAGACGAAGGTCAGTAGACAACTAAAGAGGGACAATTCAAAGGAACATATAACTTTTGAGTTGTGGATGCGTAGATTAGTATGTCAAACCAGGTTCAACATAATTCTTCCGGATAACCCATGCAGAAAGATTGAGCTGGCAGAGTCACAATATAGCATGGAGAACTCATCAAGAGCACTCTGGTTGTGATCGTTCAGTTCAACGAGGAACTTCTGCCATAAGTAGTTCATGGTATTTGGAAGAAGAAGATACCACGGACTTCAAGGACTATCGCAAAGGTTACTAATAACCTAAGGGAGCTAGCAATTACTATCAACATGAAGTAAGTAGGGTGAATCTCGGGTTCAAAACCCAAGGAGTAGAATACCTACTACTAAGTGGCATCACGGGATGCTTTCGAGAATAAAAGCCAGAATCATCACACTGGGACACAAAACATGGCTAGACTACTAGATGATCCCCTGAGACACCTAGGGTCATAATAATATCTCCAACATATATGTCAAGGTAACGGAGTACCTCAACTCACTGATTAGTGTGGTTAATCTGGCCCATGGGAACATTGAAGCGGGAAGAAAGGATTTGCAAATGCTTCAAACTATTTAGAAACCTGGGATGACTCGGACAGCATAACGGCTATAATTGCTCAAAAAGATTTGAGACAATCACAAAATGGTGGCATAACCACTCAGGAGCACAATATCAAGGTTTCGAGATCAACAGTTAACATACAGAAGATAGTAGGAACTGAACTGAGGCTTGAATCCAACAATCTTATATGTCCACTGATTAGTAACGCGTGATCCTGACAGAAAGAAGAGATAGCCTAGTTCTTAATCCCCGTAGAAGAGAAGATGATGACTCAGATCAGAGGGCCATGAGGTATAAGGAGTAAAAGAGCCTTACGTTCCATCCCACAATCAATTCCCTTACATATAACTAAGAATTTCTAGACTCAACTTCGACCAGTTTGGCTTGGTAATCCTACAGGCAGTCAAGCTCTGATACCAACACTGTCAGGACCCCGACTCAATGCCACATCGATCTAGCATGTAACACCTCATATCACTTTGCGGCCTCACGCACGGTATTCCCACGGGTGTCGCCTTACCTTAGCCCGGGACCGTTTGCGCCTTTTGGCACATGTATATGACGGTGTCGCTAGCATCCATATGATAAGGAGCCCGGGCTGACATGGCTAGTCGTAAACCCAAAGTGGCACAGACTTACAGGGACAGGCATCCATGACCCAGCATCCGAACGTGTCGGTCATCAGCGAGTGAATCCAGGCTGTAGCACTGGGCTAACAGGACTCCGGTGAACCGGGCTGTAGCAGGCTAACAGGACTCCGGTATTCATCGCGTGACATTTCCCCGAAGGGACAGACACAGGAACGAAGAAGGACACATGCCGGCCAGCCTAAGTGTTCCGGAGCAGTAGCAAGCTACCATGGCTCGGTGAAACACTAGGAGACATTTCCCCATAAGAGAGGCTACTAAAGATAAACAACTAGATGGTCAGATCCCACACATACCAAGCATTTCAATAGCATACACACAATATGCTCGATATGTGCAAATACAACATGGCATCACAACATGACTCTACGACTCAAGTAATTTATTCAATAGGCTCCGAGGAGCGAGATATTACAAACAGGGGTCTCATGACCCAACATTCAGAGCATACAAATCAAAGCACAAACGGAAGCTATCATGTCTGAGTACAGACGTCTATAAATGAAAAAGGCTGAAAGCCTGACTATCTACCAGATCCTGCCGAGGCACAAGATCGTAGCTGAGGTAACAAGCTAAACGTCGAAGTCCACGTGGAACTACTAGTGAGACTGAAGTCTCTCTGCAAAACATAAAATAGGCAAACGTGAGTACAAATGTACCCAGCAAGACTTACATCAGAACTAACTACATATGCATCATTATCAACAAAGGGATGGTGGGGTTTAACTACAGCAAGCCAGCTTTGACTCGGTGGCTATCCTAAACTACGACTGCAAACGACTCTTTTGAGGTGGCGCACACGAGTCCACATATTCACCATATCAATACACCACTATGGATCCGCTCCCGTCTCCCTACGAGAACGCCATCCATAGCACTCACGCTTATCTTGCGCATTTTAAAGTATCCACTTTCACTTGTCTATGAACTGATATAAGCAATCCAGAAGTCCTTTTCCGCGGACACGGCTATTTGAATAGATGATGTTAACCCTGCAGGGGTGTACTTCTTCATACATGTTTCCACCACTTAGCGTCTGCACACGACATGTGCTCGGCAGACTTCAAGCGAAAGCCGACGTGGGTGTAGACCACGACCTACCTAAACACTCAAGTCTCTAGTCCAGGTTTATCGCCTATTCGGGTTCCATCCATGAGGAGATCCGGCCGGAGTTTCGCTCACAGCCCCAAACGATGTGAACAGGGTTCCCGAGATACCAAACGGGCATCCGGTACACCGTGCCACGTACCTACCGCATCACAGCCCACCCCTACGGTCAGCACTGTCCACGGCCTCCAATAAGCTACAAACACCAGAAACTACTTGCAACTCCTGGACAGAGGACGAGGGTGAATAAGAAGTCGAGCGGGGTCATATTTCAGGGCCCAATGTATGGTAGTAGCTGAATCATGGATCACAAACACAGAACTCAGTTCCTAAGGACGGCTTCAATGAGACAACCCACCATGTACTCCTACATGGCCTCTCACCGACACCTTTTACCAAATCGTGTTCACACACTTAGCTCACACATGGTAGGACATGTTCACACACCTCTGATTCATCCCCGATGAATCAGACCTGACTCAACTCTAAGCAGTAGCAGGCATGACAAACAAACATGAATGAGTAGGCACAACAGGGCTCAAACAACTCCTACTCATGCTAGTGGGTTTCATCTATTTACTGTGGCAATGACAGGTCATGCAAAGGATAAAGGGGTTCAGCTACCGCAGCAAGTAACAGATGAATCGATGTTGTCCTAATGCAGTAAAAAGGAGCAGGAGCGAGAGAGTAGGATTGTATCGGAATGAACAAGGGGGGTTTTGCTTGCCTGGCACTTCTGAAGATAACATTGAGTCTTCATCAGTGTCAACGATCACATCATCGGTATCACGTCTATCGAGAGGGGACACAATCAATGCAATGCACAATATGATGCATGATCATGACATGGCAAAATGAATGTGTTATGAGCTAATGCAACTAGCAATAGATTAAATGAAGTTGGTTTGAATACAAGATTCAAATTCAAACTCCATATGTGATTATTTAAATGCCCTTTAATTGATTTGTGCTAAACAGCATCTATAAGTTGTTCTAACATGCATGGAAATGGTACAGATGGATTCCTTGAATTTTTCTGATAATTTTTCATATATAAATTATTTAATTTTGGAGTTACGGTTAATTTTCTATGATTTATTGAAGTTTTAGCTATTTTCTGGAATTTCCTGATTATTTTTAAATCCAGAAAATACTTATTGCGTCAGCATGACATCATCATGACGTCAGCAGGGTCAACTGGGCTGGCTCGGGTCAAACCTGACGTGTGGGGTCCACACGTCAGTGACACAGAAGCTAATCCCGCGTTGACTCGGGCTTTGACCCGCTACGGGGCCCGCTGTCAGTGTCTGTTAGTGTGTTAATGGGAGGGGGATTAGCCGCTAATGACGGTTCACGTCAGATGCGCCGGCGGTTGGACGACGGCGACGATCAGAGCGGCGGTGGCTCGCCGGAGTTGCGCCAGAGACGACGGTTCGACGCGCCGGGGGCACCAGAGGATAGCCCGTGCCCGCGCGCATCTAGGGGAACCATCGGGAGGTGCGGGGGTGGACGAAGTTCGCTGGAGGCGAGGTTGTGGCGGCGGCCGGAGTTCGGCGCCGATGGAAACGACGACACCATGCACGGGAGGAGCTACGGTTAGCATCTACGTGTTCTACAAAAGCTCACGAACCCAACGGAGGCACGCACGGGACCAAATGGCCACCGGAGCCTCGTCGGCGATGAGCTTGTGCGGCGGCGTACTGTCGGGGAAGAGAGGCGCGGCGGCTACGGCATGCTAGAGAGAAAACGGAGAGGGGGAGGATGATTAGGAGCTCACGTGGAGTGCAGTGGTGGCCTCGGCGTGTTCGGGGAAGCTCGGACGGCGACGAATCGACGGCGACCATCGGCGGCGGTCGAGGACGAAGACGATGGCGTGGAGGCGAAGCAGAGCTTCCCGAGGGGCTTGGCTCGGTGGGGAGGAAGAGGGGGTCGGGGCGGAGCTCGTGGGTGTGTCGGAGCGGCTCGGGGGTGGCGGTGGCCGCGAGGGAGCTCGTCGGTGGCGGCGGCTCCGTTCGGGCGAGTGAGAGAGAGAGAGGTCCAGGGGAGAGGATGAGGACGCGGGAGAGTGAGGGAGAGAGGCAGGGAGGTGCGTGGCGTCGCTAGGAGGGGCCGGGGAAGAGCCAGGCAGGCAGGGAGGGAGGAGGTGGCCGGCGCGGGGCGGCCACGCGCCTCCGTCCTTCTGGCGAGGGAGGAAGACGACAGGGAGGAGGCGATGGTGGGCTGGGCCGCTGCTGGGCTGCACAGTGTTGGGCTGCGGGTGGGCTGCCAGGTAACTTCCTTCTCTCTCTCTGTCTTTTATTTCTGTTCTGTTTTTCTTTTATTTAATCTGTTTTGCCACTGTTTTGAATTTAAAAATAATTCAGACAATGCCAAAAACTCCTCTGAAAATATTTATGCTGCTTAATGGACTTTTCCAAAAGCACATAAAATGTTTCAGGGTATTTGGAAATATATTCTATACAAGTTATGAATATAGTTCCAAATGCAAATAAAGTAATGATTTAAATTCAGTGCTCAAAATATTCCTCAAAAATGTTCATTATTTTTGGTTTGGTGCAGAACCCTTGCCAAAATATAACCAACATTATTTAAGGCCATTTTGAAAACATTGAATGCATTTACCAAGGTTCTTTGCCCCTCTTTTATTTTAAGTTTTGAGGCTTCCAAAATTCCTCAGTTCAAGTTTCAGAAATTTAAATATGATGCCTGGATGAAGATGCAACTATTTACAATCAATATTCTAGGGCTGTGACATGCCGTTCCCTTGTACTGTGTGCGCTTTGTTTTGTTATGAAACAATACTCTGATGCGGTTTAGTTTAAATTACTATATGGTTCGCTTGGTGAAAATGATGGAAAAACATCTCAAAAAAGAAGTTCACTTGTTTGTGGATGTACTTCATTAGCTTCTGCCTCGCGGTTCACTTGCCCTCGGCACTATGGTCCACTCCCATTCATAAAAAAGTTAAAAAAAGACAACAAAAACTCATCTAAGAAAGTTTACGCCCGAGAAAAGAAACTATGAAGTTCACTTGCATGTTTGATGCAGTGCGGTTTTTAGTCGGAAGCAGTACGTTCTTCTGTCTGATGTAGGACCCACGTGGACTTTGATGTTGCGAAAAACAGAGTATTCGCATTTTGGTAAAATCGCAACAACTCTTAAACCGTAAGAAATTAGAGAGAGTGTTCTACATGAAAAAGTTGCGCCTCATCGATATCTTTCCAACGGCGTATAATTTGAATCATTCCGATCAGCGGTTTGTAAAAATTTTGTGAAAAACGGCCGCTGCCTCTCGTCGTTAGCCGCACGATTTTCAAAATTAACTAAAAAACCGTAAGAAATCTCAAAACTATTTCTACATATGAAAGTTACGCCTTGTCCATAGTTTCTAACTATGTATTACACGCCTCGTTTGGACAGACGGTTCAAAAACTAGAGCGAAAACAGTACCAAAAAATATAAAAATTTCAAAAAACGTAATTCCGCGATTTAGTAAATTTGAAACTGCTCTTAAACCGTAATGAATTAGAGAAAATAATAGATATAAAAAAGATGCGCTTCGACGATATCTTTCCAACGGCGTATCATTTGCTTTATTCCGATGAGCGGTTTAGAAAAAATCACGAAAATTCGCTCGCTGTCACTCGTCGTCCGCTGCACCGTTTTTCAGACTGCTCTTAAACTGTGAGGAATCTCGAAAAGTGTTCAACATGCCGAAGTTGCGCCTAATCTATAGCTTGCCAACAGTATATTATACGCCTCATTCCGATAAACGGTTAAAAAAATAGAGCGAAATCGGTACCTGAAAAATATTGCGTGCAGTTTTTTTGCGACGGGAAGTTCACTCGTGTGAGTACTTCAGCACACTTGGTTCAAACAATGACATGCACTTGCGTTGAGCGTGCAGTGCAGAAGTGTTATCAGAATAGTTATTCTGCTAATATTAGCAGAATAGACCGGCTATATATATATATATATATATATATATATATATATATATATATATATATATATATATATATATCAGTTAGGCTTCAAGTGTGTACTTGTTAGTTAAACATATGTATAAATTGTGACACTAAATACGACTAGTAAGTAGTACAGTAGCAGTACTAGTATACGTCGGTCATATTATTCATCATGTCCACACATTGAATTGACATGACAACACCCTGCGCATGAGGTGACACAAGAATCCCGGTGGCGTGTTCGGGTATTCTGGACTTCAGATTTGGAGTACCACTTATCTGTCGAAATCTTTCATCATTCACTTAAAACAGTTGATTGATCAGACATTGAGTACCATATAACTAGAATTACCGATGCAAGTCGAAGAAGGATTGGCCGGTGCTGCCGGCTGGTGTCAAGTTCGATCCCACGGATCAGGAGCTGATCGAGCACCTTGAGGCCAAAGTGAGTGCTGACAGCGCGAGATTTCAGTCTCTCATCGATTTGTTCATACCAACCATCGACAGCGAGCACGGCATATGCTACACCCAACCTGAGAAACTTCCAGGTAAGACACCGATCGGCCGTCTACTTGCACAAACATATTCCTTTGTCCATAGCTCTATTTTTCTTTTTAGACGTAGACCTGGTGAAGCAATTACAATTTGACAGTTAATAAAAAGTGAAACAAGTGACTGCAACATGCCAAATATGTTATGAAAATGCCAACTACGTACACTAAAACATGTATTCCACAATACTGCAGGTATCACACTGAGTGGCCTAAGGAAGCATTTCTTCCAGCGCAATTCCAGGGCGTTCAAAAGGGGCACGTGGACGCCTCGCAAGATACAGTCGGAGTGCGGCATGCATGCGATGTGGCACAAGACCGGCATACCTTGCCGATGATGGTCAACAGCCGGCAGAGGGGCAGCAAAAAAGGTTCTGGTGCTGCACACCAACAAGAACTTCGACCAACAGAGGACCAACTGGGTGATGCACCAGTACCACCTCGGGCACTTGGAGCAAGAGAAGGAGTGGGAGCTGGTCCTCTGCAAGATTTTCTACCAGACGAACACTAGGGCCAGGAGTAAAAAAGATTATAAGTTAGTGTGGTATTGGTAGTTGTACTACCTTGTCGTCCGCAAGTTGGTATTGTTGTTAACGATCTTTTGGTATGAACTTGCATTTGCTTCCAACCATCATGCCGAGGGTCGACGTGGATATAAAGCTGAATCATTTGTTTTGAAACGAATTTTTAGGTACCTAATTTCTATTTGATGGGTAGCATAAGCACCTGCTGTTCGAATTCCTAGTTCTCCAATTTTTTAGAAACAAGTGCATGCACTTATTATCATGATGAAAAAACAATATCCCTGCTGCATCCCAGTTATCAGTCTGTATTTGCAGAATTCTCTCGTTTATTGAGCACATATATTGTTTTTTCAGGTCGAGCAAGTTTCAACTGGGCTGTAGACTGCCCAGGGTTGGTTTTGTTCAGCCCATGACGACAACGGGGCACAAAGATCCAGTAGGTATCTACTGGCCTCTGGCCCGCCAGCGTTAGTTATATTTTGTCTTACAACATCCGTAGGCAGTTTTTTTACTGAATCAAACACACAGCCTAGTTCTATTTTCCTCTCGAAACGCATGTCCTACATCCGTTTTCTAATCTCTACCTATAGGTTTACTAGTTCATATACACGTATCATTACATTGAAAACACATAAAATTCCCTTTTCATATTTACATCCTTATTTTTGTTGTTTTTCCCACCCAGTGCTAATTTTTTTACACTGGTTTTCCCTTAAACCAACTCAATTGTCCCACGTCTTATTTGCTTACAAAAACAAAACGATTTTTTTGGCAAATCAATAAGTTCTTAAAAAATGTTTATCATTTCGGGATTACAACAGTTCGGACTCCACCGAAATATGCAAAATAAGGTTGAACTTTTTGACCGTGGTCCTGGGCAGAAAACGGGTTGTAATAAATTACTTAAGAATTAGCAAATGGGCTGCAAATTATAAAAAATAGCAAATGGGCTTTGTGTTGTCTGCCGCAGATTTGGAGGCTGACTTGTCGGCCTACTAAGTTCATGCGTACACAAGGTTTCTCAAAAAAGAAACTTAGTCAACAATCGACTCTACCAGCGTCAGACCGTTAGATGTCAATCAAACGACAATCGTGCTTCTTCAGTCTCTGATCTTCCTGCCCAAGCCGCCCAAACCAGCACCGTAGTAACTGCCTGCTCCCGCCTCCCGTGGCCGGCTGTGCTGCCGGGCAGGCCTCACGGCCCCATCATACTCGCATCCCTGGCCAGTCTATCCGTCTACTCACCCACACCTCCTGTTATTTTCTGGCGACGGCAGCCGAACCAGTCAACCCTCGTACTCTCCACCGCGTGGGCAGCCACTGTTGTGTCTCCCCGGCTCCATGTCGTTCCCTTCGTAGGCCTCGCCATCGTCCACCGCCCAGGTGCTCTCGGCGCGGCGTGGTCAACGATGTCCATCCAACGGCCGTAGTGCTTCTTCAACCTCTGGTCTAGTCTTCTTACTCCAGCCGCCCAAAGCAGCACCGGTCGTGCCGCATGCTCCTGCCTCCCGTGGCCGGCTGTGTTGCCGCGGAGGCCTCACCGCCCCCATACTACTCCCACCGCTGGCCAGGCCATCCCTCCACTCACCCACTCCTCCTGTTATTCTGCGGCGACGGCAACCTCACACCGCAGCCGAACCAGTGAACCCTCGTACTCCTCTCCGCATGGGCATCCACTGTCGCGTCTTCCCCGGCTCCGCGTCATCCCCTTCCTAGGCCTCGCCGTCGTCCACCGCCGTGGTGCTCTCGGCGCGGCGTGGTCAACGTGGTCAACGACCGAATTCCATCGGAAGAGTACTGTACGTGGAGAGGCTGACAGCTGGCTCCACGGCAGCCGCAAGGAAGTGCCTCCTTATTACGTGCAAAATAATTATTCCTCCACCTGACAGCAGGGACCCACCGGACGGGCCACCAGTATTTCGCGAAAAAAAACGTTTCCCCCTGATTGCTGGGACCCACCAGCTACATCCTCTTACGCAAGGAAGTGCGTCCGAGCAAAAAAACGATTCGCCCCCTGACTGCTGGGACCCACCAGCTACATCTTCGCACGCAAGGAAGTGCGTCCGAAAAAAAACGATTCGCCCCCTGACTGCTGGGACCCACCAGCTACATCTTTGCACGCAAGGAGGTGCCTGACAGTCGGGACCCACCTGGTTGAAGCGTATGTAGCGTTGTCATTCTGGTCGCGAACGTGTATGTACATATATATTGGTCGATGTAGAGGCGCGCACGTGTCGTAGTAGAGGCGCGCACGTGTCGTAGTAGAGGCGGGCACGTAGCATGTACACGTACGTACAGCAGCCAGTGCGCAAGAAAGAAAATACGGCCACGTATGTGTACATACGGGCGGGGTCTCGAACGCCTACTCGCGCATATATACGTACGGCCAGGGCTCGTGTACATGGCTGGGTCGGAATGGAGAAACAGCGTCGTCGTCATGTTCATGGGGAGCTAACCGGCTGGGTCAGAACGGAATGCATCGTCATGTTCATCGGGAGGGCTTGGACGGAACAGGCGATGGAAACGTGGCCTGGCGTACCGCAGCATGGAGGAAACGGCCTTGTGTTCGACTGGCCACGTTCGAAACGGGATCTTGTTCATCGGGAGGGGTCTGGCGTACCGCAAAACGGACCTCCTACGGTCGAAACGGGGGTCCTATTGATCGGAAGGGGTGTGGCATACCACAAAACGGACAAAACGGACCTCCTACGGTCGAAACGGGGGTCCTGTTGATCGGGAGGGGTGTGGCGTACCGCAAACCAGATGGAACGGACTTGTGTTGGAGCGCTACGGTCGAAACCGGGGTCCTGTTCATCGGGAGGGGTGTGGCGTATCGCAAAACGGGACTCCACGGGATAATGTTCATCTCCACCGTCGACCTCCTCCAGCCTCCACGGGCTACTTTTCATCCACCGTCGACCTCCTCCAGCCTCCACGTGCGACTGTTCATCCACGGGCTCTTGTTCATCCAGCCTCCACCGCGTGCTACTCCACTGGCTACTGTTCAACCACCCCTCTCCACGGGCTCCTGTTCAACCACCCCTCCACGGGCTACTGTTTATCCACCCCTCCACCTTCTATTGTTCATCCAGCCCTCCACGGGGTCGTCCTGTTCATCCAGCCATCCACGGGGTCGTCCTGTTCATCCAGCCCTCCACGGGGTCGTCATGTTCATCTAGCTATCCACGGGGTCCTGTTCATCCAGCCCCAACCGGCTCGATCGATCGGGGTCCAGTTCATCCAGAGGAAACGCCACGGGTCCTGTTCATCCACTCCCACTGCTCACAGTTCATCCAACCCCCCCCCACAACGCTCACTGTTCATCCAGAGAGGCAGCATCAATCGGCTTCAGTTAGCAGCAGCAGTGAAGGAATCGCTCGATCGGGTTCAGTTAACAGCCATCGATCGCTCGCTCGGGTTCAGTAACGCATAGCCTGCAGTGCAATCGCTCGGGTTCAGTTAGAGCCCAACGCCTCGCTCGGGTTCAGTTAGAGCCAACGCCTCGCACACACGCACGTATGTGTACGAGAGAAACGCGCATCGCTCGGCCCCCGACCACCCACCGTAACCGGGAACTTCCCGAAATTTTCCTCGCCCTCGCTTCTACCACGGTTTTTTCCGTCATGGACGACCCAAAGAATGTCATGCAGCTGCGTCTCTGGCCCGCCCAGGACAAAAAGCCCATTTTCTGTCATGATTTTTTGTCATAGAAGTAGGAGCCCACCACATCTATTATGATACCGGGTTTTTTCACAATTATCATCATAGAAGTGTCATATGTATGACAGAAAAAAAAATTGTTCGGCCCAAAATGTCACGAATGTGTCTTTTTTTTGGAGTGAGGGTGGGGGCGCGCCCTACCCCCCTGGGCGCGCCCCCTGCCTCGTGGGCCCCCTGGCAGCCCTCTGGTGGCCATCTTCTGCTATATGAAGTCTTTTATGCTGGAAAAAATCATAAGCAAGCTCACGGGGCGAAACACCGCCGCCACGAGGTGGAACCTTGGCGGAACCAATCTAGGGCTCCGGCGGAGCTATTCTGCCGGGGAAACATCCCTTCGGGAGGGGGAAATCATCACCATCGTCATCACCATCGATCCTCTCAGCGGGAGGGGGTCAATCTCCATCAACATATTCACCAGCACCATCTCCTCTCAAACCCTAGTTCATCTTTTGTATCCAATCTTTGTCCCAAACCCTCAGATTGGTACCTATATGGGTTACTAGTAGTGTTGATTATTCCTTGTAGTTGATGCTAGTTGGTTTATTCAGTGGAATATCATATGTTCAGATCCTATATGCATATTAATACCCCTCTGATTATAAACATGAATTTGATTTGTGAGTAGTTACATTTGTTCCTGAGGACATGGGAGAAGTCTTGCTATAAGTAGTCATGTGAATTTGGTATTCGTTCGATATTTTGATGAGATGTATGTTGTCTCTCCTCTAGTGGTGTTATGTGAACGTCGACTACATGACATTTCACCATTGTTTGGGCCTAGAGGAAGGCATTGGGAAGTAATAAGTAGATGATGGGTTGCTAGAGTGACAGAAGCTTAAACCCTAGTTTATGAGTTGCTTCGTAAGGGGCTGATTTGGATCCATTAATTTCATGCTATGGTTAGGTTTACCTTAATAATTCTTTTGTAGTTGTGGATGCTTGCAATAGGGGTTAGTCATAAGTGGGATGCTTGTCCAAGAAAGGGCAGTACCCAAGCACCAGTCCACCCACATACCAAATTATCAAAGTAACGAACGTGAATCCTATGAGAGTGATGAAAACTAGCTTGACGATAATTCCCACGTGTCCTCGGTAGCACTTTTCTCTATATAAGAACTTATCCAGGCTTGTCCTTTGCTACAAAAAGGATTGGGCCACCTTGCTGCACCTTATTTACTTTTAATACTTGTTACCCGTTACGAATTACCTTATCACAAAACTATCTGTTACCGATAATTTCAATGCTTTCAGAGAAAACCTTACTGAAAACCGCTTGTCATATCCTTCCGCTCCTTGTTGGGTTCGACACTCTTATTTATCGAAAGGACTATGATAGATCTCCTACACTTGTGGGTCATCAAGACTCTTTTCTGGCGCCATTGCCGGGGAGTGATGCGCCTTTGGTAAGTGGAACTTGGGAAGGAAAAATTTATATAGTGTGCTGAAATTTACTGTTACTTGTTACTATGGAAAATAATCCTTTGAGGGGCTTGTTCGGGGTATCTTCACCCCGACTAGTAGAGCAAAGAATTTCTCCTTAACCTACTAAACCTATTGAAAATGTTTACTTTGAAATTCCTTCGGGTATGATAGAGAAACTGCTAGCTAATCCCTTTACAGGAGATGGAACATTGCATCCCGATTTACACCTAATCTATGTGGATGAAGTTTGTGGATTATTTAAGCTTGCAAGTATGCCCGATGATGTTATCAAGAAGAAGGTATTCCCTTTATCTTTGAAGGGAGAGGCATTGACATGGTTTAGGCTATGTGATGATATGGGATCATGGAACTACAACCGATTGAAATCGGAATTTCATCAGAAGTTTTATCCTATGCATCTTGTTCATCGTGATCATAATTATATATATAATTTTTGGCCTCGCGAAGGAGAAAGCATCGCTCAAGCTTGGGGGAGGCTTAAATCAATGTTATATTCATGCCCCAATCTGAGCTCTTGATACGTCTCCAACGTATCTATAATTTATGAAGCATTCATGCTATTTTATTATCTGTTTTGAATGATTATGGGCTTTATTATACACTTTTATATTACTTTTGGGACTAACCTATTAACCGGAGGCCCAGCCCATATCGTTGTTTTATTGCCTGTTTCATTATTTCAAAGAAAAGGAATATCAAACGGAGTCCAAACGGAATGAAACCTTCGGAAAAGTTATTTTTGGAACATAACCAATCCCAGGAACTTGGAGTGCACGTCAGAAGATCCTCGAGGAGGCCACAAGATAGGGGGCGCCCACCCCCCTGGGCACGCCCTACCCTCTCGTGGGCCCCTCGAGGCTCCCCTGACCGACTTCTTTTGCCTATATATTCTCTCGTACCCTAAAAACATCGAATATCAAGATAGATCGGGAGTTCCGCCGCCGCAAGCCTCTGTAGCCACCAGAAACCTCTCAAGAACCCTTCCCGACACCCTGCCGGAGGGGGGATCCTTCACCGGTGGCCATCTTCATCATCCCGACGCTCTCCATGACGAGGAGGGAGTAGTTCACCCTCGAGGCTGAGGGTATGTACCAGTAGCTATGTGTTTGATCTCTCTCTCTCTCGTGTTCCCTCTATGGCACGATCTTGATGTATCCCAAGCTTTGCTATTATGGTTGGATCTTATGATGTTTCTCCCCCTCTACTCTCTTGTGATGAATTGAGTTTTCCCTTTGAAGTTATCTTATCGGATTGAGTCTTTTATGAGAACACTTGATGTATGTCTTGCCATGCTTATCTGTGGTGACAATGGGATATCATGTGCCACTTGATGTATGTTTTGGTGACCAACTTGCGGGTTCCGCCCATGAACCTATGCATAGGGGTTGGCACACGTTCTTGACTCTCCGGTAGAAACTTTGGGGCACTCTTTGAAGTACTTTGTGTTGGTTGAATAGATGAATCTGAGATTGTGTGATGCATATCGTATAATCATGCCCACAGATACTTGAGGTGACAATGGAGTATCTAGGTGACATTAGGGTTTTGGTTGATTTGTGTCTTAAGGTGTTATTCTAGTACGAACTCTTGAATAGATTGATCTGAAAGAATAACTTTGAGGTGGCTTCGTACCCTACCATAGTCTCTTCGTTTGTTCTCCGCTATTAGTGGCTTTGGAGTGACTCTTTGTTGCATGTTGAGGGATTGTTATATGATCTATCTATGTTATTATTGTTGAGAGAACTTGCACTAGTGAAAGTACGAACCCTAGGCCTTGTTTCCTACCATTGCAATACCGTTTACGTTCACTTTTACCACTTGTTACCTTGCTGTTTTTATAATTTCAGATTACAAATACCTTTATCTACCATCCATATTGCACTTGTATCACCATCTCTTCGCCGAACTAGTGCACCTATACAATTTACCATTGTATTGGGTGTGTTGGGGACACAAGAGACTCTTTGTTATTTGGTTGCAGGGTTGTTTGAGAGAGACCATCTTCATCCTATGCCTCCTACGGATTGATAAACCTTAGGTCATCCACTTGAGGGAAATTTGCTACTGTCGTACAAACCTGTGCACTTGCAGGCCCAACAACGTCTACAAGAAGAAGGTTGTGTAGTAGACATCAGCTCTCAAGAGAAATGATTATTCAAACAAATTATGCTCGGCTTTCTCTCAACAATCGTTCCATGCTCGATTCTTCTTGTATTGGCTCTTTTATGATGAAGACTATTGAATTCAAATGGGATTTATTGGAAAGAATTAAATGTAACTCTGAAGATTGGGATCTCGACCAAGATAAGGAGTCAGGTATGACACCTAAGTTTGATTGTGTTAAATCTTTTATGGATACTGATGCTTTTCGTGAATTTAGCACTAAATATGGACTTGACTCTGAGATAGTAGCTTCTTTCTGTGAATCATTTGCTACTCATGTTGACCTCCCTAAGGAGAAGTGGTTTAAATATAATCCTCCCACTGAAGTTAAAGTAGTTGCACCTATTAAAGTTGAATAAAGGACTATCACTTATAATGATCCTATTGTTCCTACTACTTATATTGAGAAACCCCATTTTCCTGTTAGGATAAAGGATCATGCTAAAGCTTCAACTGTGGTTCGTAAGAGTAATACTAAAACACCTACACCACTTGAGCAAATTAAATTTGAACCTAGTATTGCTATGGTTAAAGATCTCTTGGATCATAATATTGATGGGCATGTTATTTACTTCTGTGATGAAGCTGCTAGAATTGCTAGACCTGATACTAAGAATAAACATAGACATGTTGTAGGCATGCCTATTATTTCTGTTAAAATAGGAGATCATTGTTATCATGGCTTATGTGATATGGGTGCTAGCGCTAGTGCAATACCTCATTTCTTATACAAAGAAATTATGCATGATATTGCACCTACTGAGATAGAAGAATTTGATGTTACAATTAAGCTTGCCAATAGAGATACTATTTCACCAGTTGGGATTGTTAGAGATGTTGAAGTTTTGTGTGGGAAAGTTAAATATCCTGCTGATTTTCTTGTTCTTGGTTCCCCACAAGATGACTTTTGTCCCATTATATTTGGTGGACCCTTCTTTAATATTGTTAATGCTAAGATAGATTGCGAAAAGGATAGTGTTACTATTGGTTTGGGTGATATGTCTCATGAGTTTAACTTTACTAAATTTCATAGACAACCCCATGATAAAGAATTGCCTAGTAAGGATGAATTTATTGGTCTTGCTTCTATTGCCATGCCTCCTAATGATCCTTTAGAACAATATTTGCTAGACCATGAAGATGATATGTTTATGAATGAAAGAAGGGAGATAGATGAAGTATTATTTAAACAGGGACCTATTTTGAAACACAACTTGCCTGTTGAAATCCTAGGGGATCCTCCTCCACCCAAGGGTGATCCCGTGTTCGAGCTTAAACCGTTACCTGATACTCTTATATATGCTTATATTGATGAAAAGAAGATATATCATGTTATTATTAGTGCTAACCTTTCAGAGCAGGAAGAGGATAAATTATTGAAAATTCTGAAGAAGCACTGTGCTGCTATTGGATATACTCTTGATGATCTTAAGGGCATTAGCCCCACTCTATGCCAACACAAAATAAAAATGGAGAAAGATGCCAAACCAGTTATTGATCACCAACGACGGTTAAATCCTAAGATGAAAGAAGTGGTAGGAAAAGAAATACTAAATCTCCTGGAGGCAGGTATAATATATCCTGTTGCTGATAGTCAGTGGGTAAGTCATGTCCATTGTGTCCCTAAGAAGGGAGGTATTACTGTAGTTCCTAATGATAAAGATAAATCGATCCCACAAAGAATTGTTACATGCTATAGGATGGTAATTGATTTCTGCAAATTAAATAAAGCTACTAAAAAGGATCATTACCCTTTGCCTTTTATTGATCAAATGCTAGAAAGATTATCCAAACATACACATTTTTGCTTTCTAGATGGTTATTCTGGTTTCTCTCAAATACCTGTGTCAGCAGAGGATCAAGAAAAGACCACTTTTACTTGCCCTTTCGGTACTTTTGCTTATAGACGTATGCCTTTTGGTTTATGTAATGCACCTACTACTTTTCAAAGATGCATGATGGCTATATTCTTTGACTTCTGGGAAAAGATTGTTGAGGTTTTCATGGATGATTTCTCCGTTTATGGATTCTCTTTTGATGATTGCTTGAGCAATCTTGATCGAGTTTTGCAGAGATGCAAAGATACTAGTCTTGTCTTGAATTGGGAAAAGTGCCACTTTATGGTTAATGAAGGTATTGTCTTGGGGCATAAAATTTCTGAAAGAGGTATTGGAGTTGATAAAGCTAAAGTTGATGCTATTGAAAAGATGCCATGTCCCAAGGACATCAAAGGTATAAGAAGTTTCCTTGGTCATGCCGGTTTTATAGTAGGTTCATTAAAGCTTTGTTCAGCCACCTGATTGGAATTTACCCTTTGAAATTATGTGTGATGCTAGTGATTATGATGTAGGTGCTGTTTTAGGACAAAGAGTTGATAAGAAATTAAATGTTATTCAATATGCTAGTAAAACTCTAGACAGTGCCCAGAGAAATTATGCCACTACTGAAAAGGAATTTTTAGCAGTTGTATTTGCTTGTGATAAGTTCAGACCTTATATTGTTGATTCTAAAGTAACTGTTCACACTGATCATGCTGCTATTAAATATCTTATGGAAAAGAAAGATGCTAAACCTAGACTTATTAGATGGGTTCTCTTGCTACAAGAATTTGATTTACATATTATTGATAGAAAGGGAGCTGAGAACCCCGTTGCAGACAACTTGTCTAGGTTAGAGAATGTTCTTGATGACCCACTACCTATTGATGATAGCTTCCCTGATGAACAATTAGTTGTCATAAATGCTTCTCGTACTGCTCCATGGTATGCTGATTATGCTAATTACATTGTTGCTAAATTTATACCACCTAGTTTCACATACCGGCAAAAGAAAAGGTTTTCTATGATTTAAGACATTACTTCTGGGATGACCCACACCTTTATAAAGAAGGAGTAGATGGTGTTATTAGACATTGTGTACCTGAGCATGAACAGGAACAGATCCTGCGCAAGTGTCACTCCGAGGCTTATGGAGGACAACACGCTGGAGATAGAACTACACATAAGGTATTGCAATCTGGTTTTTATTGGCCTACTCTCGTCAAGGATGCCCGTAATTTTGTCTTGTCTTGTGATGAATGTCAAAGAATTGGTAATATTAGTAAACGTCAAGAAATGCCTATGAATTATTCTCTTATTATTGAACCATTTGATGTTTGGGGCTTTGATTATATGGGACCGTTTCCTTCCTCTAATGGGTATACACATATTTTAGTTGCTATTGATTATGTTACTGAGTGGGTAGAAGCTATTCCAACTAGTAGTGCTGATCATAACACTTCTATTAAGATGCTTAAAGAAGTTATTTTTCCGAGGTGTGGAGTCCCTAGATACCTAATGACTGATGGTGGTTCACATTTATTCATGGTGATTTTCGTAAAATGCTTGCTAAGTATGATGTTAATCATAAAATTGCATCTCCTTATCACCCACAGTCTAGTGGTCAAGTAGAACTGAGTAACATAGAGCTTAAATTAATTTTGCAAAAGACTGTTAATAGATCTAGAAAGAATTGGTCCAAGAAACTTGATGATGCACTATGGGCCTATAGAACTGCGTATAAAAATCCTATGGGTATGTCTCCATATAAAATGGTTTATGGAAAAGCATGTCACTTACCTCTTGAACTAGAACATAAGGCATATTGGGCCATTAAAGAGCTCAACTATGATTTCAATCTTGCTAGTGAGAAGAGGTTATTTGACATTAGCTCACTTGATGAATGGAGAAATCAATCCTATGAGAATGCCAAACTATTTAAAGAAAGAGTTAAAAGATGTCATGACAAAAGGATACAAAAGCGTGAGTTTAATGTAGGTGATTATGTGTTGTTATACAACTCTCATTTAAGATTTTTTGTAGGAAAACTTCTCTCTAAATCGGAACGCCCTTACGTTATCGAGGAGGTCTATCGTTCCGGTGCCATAAAATCAACAACTTCGAAGGCACAAGTCCGAAGGTGGTGAACCGTCAAAGGATCAAACATTATATCTCAGGTAATCCTATAAATGATGAAACTAATGTTATTGAAATGGTAACCCCAGAGAAATACATAAGGGACACTTTCCAGAACATTCCAGACTCTGAAAAGGAATAGGTATGTGGTACGGTAAGTAAACCGACTCCAAAACAGTTCTAATAGCAATTTTTCTATGTTTTGGAATATTTAAGAAAATAGTAAAATAAGAAGTAGTCTGGGAAGGACAAGAGCCATCCACGAGGGTGGAGGGCGCCCCCTACCCCCTTGGGCGCACCCCCTGCCTCGTGGGCACCTCGTGTGCTATCCGGACTCCGTTTTCTTGCACGATGCTTCTTCTGGTCGGTAAAAGTTCATTATATAATATCCCAAAGGCTTTGACCATCATATCATGCAAATATCCTCTGTTTTTGTCTTGAGCTGCTTTCTGTCGTAGATTAGAGCAATATGTCGTCCCAGGATTCGGAGGGAGAAAGCTATGTGGTTGATTACCTCACAGACCCTAAGCTCTATGGGGACTTGGAGCATTATGGTTGGACCACTGAGGAAGAAGAAGACTATGAGCCTAAGGGAAAGGAGGAGACGAGCTCACATGAAGATGAAGTCCCATTACCTCAACCTAGGGACGTGCATGTGGAGTTTAATAAGTCAAGCCTCCCTAAAAGAGCAAAGAAACCTAAGATCAAGTTTAGCCCTTTTCGTCTCTTGCAGGAGAACAAACAGGAACTGTGCAAAAAGATATTAAGCCTTGAGCTGGAGAACGATGATCTAAGGGAGCAAAATTCCATCCTCAAACGCAAATTAAGGAACAAGACTACATCATCAACAACACCACCTACATCACCCCCGAAGACGGAGACATAATCACATGGGTATGGGCACTCCCCTTGGCAACTGCCAAGCTTGGGGGAGGTGCCCCGGTATCGTATCACCATCACACCCCTATCTTTACCATTTTACTTAGTTTGATCCTTTTGGTAATATCTTGATCTAGTAGAATAAAGTTTTGGTATGATCTAGTTTTGAGTTCTGCCTTATGATCCTCTATGTAATCGAGTCCGTGAGCCATATATAATAAAGATTAGTGTTGAGTCAAGGGCTTTGCTATCTTGCTATGATCTTGAGGGAATAAAAGAAAAAGAAAGAATAAAAGGAAATAAAGAGATTACTGATCTTATGGAGAGTAATGGCTTCACATATAAAGAGTATGATGAATACAAGTTGTTGAGAGTTGACAAACACAGTTTTGGTCATCGTTGCAATTAATAGGAAGTAATAAAGAAAGATAGGTTTTCACATATAAATACACTATCCTGGAGATCTTTTATGATTGTGAGTACTCATTAAAATATGACATGCTAAAAGAATTGATGTTGGACAAGGAAGACAACGTAATGGGTTATGTTTTCTTATATCCGAAATAAAGTATATTGTCATGGATCATCCAACATGTTGAGCTTGCCTTTCCCCCTCATGCTAGCCAAATTCTTTGCACTAAGTAGAGATACTACTTGTGCTTCAAAATATCCTTAAAACCAGTTTTGCCATGAGAGTCCACCATATCTACATATGGATTGAGTAAGATCCTTCAAGTAAGTTGTCATGTTGCATGCAATAAAAATTGCTCTCTAAATATGTATGACTTATTAGTGTGGAGAAAATAAGCTTTATACGATCTTGTGATATGGAAGCAATAAACGCGACGGAATGCATAATAAAGGTCCATATCACAACTGGCAATATAAAGTGACGTCTTTTGCATTAAGATTTCGTGCATCCAGCCATAAAAGCACATGTCAACCTCTACCTCCCTCTGCGAAGGGCCTATCTTTTATTCTTGTCTTATACATTATGCAAGAATCATGGTGATCTTCACCTTTCCCTTTTATATTTTATCCTTTGGCAAGCACCTTGTGTTGGAAAGATCCTGATTAGTATATCCAATTGGATGTAAGTTAGCATGAACAATTATTGTTGACATTACCCTTGAGGTAAAAGGTTGGGAGGCAACATTGTAAGCCCCTATCTTTCTCTGTGTTCGATTAAAACTTCATACCCATAAGTGTTGCGTGAGTGTTAGCAATTGTGAAAGAGTAAATGATAGTTGAGTATGTGGACTTGCTGACAAGCTCTTATATTGACTCTTTCCGATGTTATGATAAATTGCAATTGCTTCAATGACCAAGATTATAGGTTGTTAGTTTTCAATGAAGTTTCTGATTCATACTTGACATTGTGAATAATTATCACTTGAGCATAAGAAATCATATGACAATATATATATATATATATATATGTTGTTGTTATAAGAATGATCATGATGCCCTCATGTCCGTATTTTATTTTATCGACACCTCTATCTCTAAACATGTGGACATATTTTTTGATATCGGCTTCCGCTTGAGGACAAGCGAGGTCTAAGCTTGGGGGAGTTGATACGTCCATTTTGCATCATGCTTTTATATCAATATTTATTGCATTATGGGCTGTTGTTACACGTTATGTCACAATACTTATGCCTATTCTCTCTTATTTACAAGGTTTACATGAAGAGGGAGAATGCCGGCAGCTGGGATTCTGGGCTGGAAAAGGAGCAAATATTAGAGACCTATTCTGCACAACTCCAAAAGTCCTGAAACTCCACGAAAGTTATTTCTGGAATTAATAAAAAATACTGGGCGAAGAAAGTACCAGAGGGGGCCCACACCCTGTCCACGAGGGTGGGGGCGCACCCCCTGCCTCGTGGGCCCCCTGGCAGCCCTCCGGTCGCCATCTTCTTCTATGTGAAGTCTTTTACCCTGGAAAAATCATAAGTAAGCTCACGGGACGAAACACCGCCGCCACAAGGCGGAACCTTGGCGGAACCAATCTAGGGCTCCGGCGGAGCTATTCTGCCGAGGAAACATCCCTCCGGGAGGGGAAAATCATCACCATTGTCATCACCATCGATCCTCTCAGTGGGAAGGGGTCAATCTCCATCAACATCTTTGTAACGCCCCGGATTCGATGCGTCAGGTGTCTTCTAGTTATTCGCCGTCGTTGCCATGTCATTTGCTTGCGTGTTGCATTTTTGCCATGTCACCACCTGCATTTCATCTGCATGTTTTTCAAAACTTGCATCCATTCGGGTTCCCCCGGTTCTCTCCGTGTCCATTCGAAGTCCAGACCTCTCACGCGCGCCCGTCGCCCCTCTCAGACCTTGTTTCGTGAGCAGGATAAAAACGTTCTCGGAATGGCCCGAGGTTTGCCAAGCGGCCTTGGTATAGCACCGGTAGATCGCCTGTCAAGTTTCGTGCCATTTGGAGGTCGTTTGATACTCCAATGGTTAACCACGTAGCCCGAGACCCCTCTCCCTTTGCAGCCCAGCCCCTCTTCACCACAGCCTATGAGCCCATCCAAACCCCCTCCATGCTCTCGATCGTTCGATCACGATCGTGTGGGCGAAAACCGCACCTCATTTCGAGTCTCCTAGCTCCCTCTACCTATTTATATGTGTGCCCCCCCCCCCTCGAAATTCGCGGTACAAACCCTAGCCATCTTCATCCTCGCGCCGCCGGACACGTCCGCCCGTGCCGAACACCTCACTCTGGCCAATCGCAAGCCGCCACCTCAGCGTCGCCGCCGCCAGGACCTATCCCCTGCCGCCACGTGTCCCCGCAGCCGTCTCTTCCCCCGCGCCGTCTGCGCGGCCCGCCCGGCCCGATCCGCCGCCGCCGCCCGCCTGCGGGATGCCCGCGCCCGAGCCCACGGGAGCGCTCTGCCGCCTGTGCCTGAGGTCGCCGGCGCGCCTCCACTCTGGCACCGGCTGCCTCCCGCCTCCGCGTCGCCTCCTCGCCGACCCCGCCTCTGCACCGACCGTTGGCGCCTCCGCCGACCTACACGCGTTGCCGCTTGCCGCCCCCGCGCCACTGCCGGCTTAGCTCGTCGCCGCCTCAGCTTCCGCGCCGACCGCCGCCCGGAGTTCGCCGCCCCTCGCACCCGCGCCTCCTCTCCTTTGCCCCCGGCCAGATCCGGCCGCGGGAGGGCCGGATCCGGCGACCCCGAGCTCGCCGGCAACCGTCTCCGTCCACTCTGGCAAAGCCCCGGCCATCCTCGTAACCCGATCCAGATCCAGATCCGCAGGTTGACTCCCCCCCCCCCCCCGTTTTTTCCCCATGTCCCGAAATTATTTGCATTCTGGTCTCCTGTTCATTGCATCATAACTTGTTGCATACTGCTCCGTTTCGTGCGTGCAATATATCAAAGTGTTCATCAGGAGATGCTCTTCACTTCATTCTTTAGTGGAATGTTCATTTGAGTCCATCGTGATGCCCTAATCATCGCTGCAAGAGTGCTATATGATGTTAACTGCTGCCTGTTATCAGAACTTGGTGATTTGTCTTTTTCGTTGCATTTTGTGTGTTCATCCTATGAGCATGATTCCTACATGAGTCTTGAGCTACATCATGCCATCTTCACTTTGGTTCAATCCATATATTTTTGTGATTCCTGTAGTGAGTGCATCGAGCTCGTGAAGTAGGGTAATTGTTGTTGCTGTTTTGCTAGGCTGAATCTGTTATATCATGATGCTATGTAAACCTGCTACTACAAGTCATTCTATGCATAATCTGGAGATGTTCACTATGAAGGTTTTGTTGTACATGTTATGCTCTATTCATCCTTGCCCCTGGTTGCATTTATAGACTGCTGTAGCTTGTTGTAATCTTGCTCTCAAGTTGCTAAATAATGTTGATGTCAACCTGTTAACATTAAGTTCAGTTTTGTCATGAACTTTGCTAGTGATCCATGCACCCTATGACCATGCGCTTGCCATTCTTAGCTCATAAACATGTATTCTTACTGCTGGTTGCCTTTCCATGCCATGTATTGCTCTGTGGTGAGTGGTACAAGCTCACCAACATGCCTACTTATTGTTGTTCCTGCCATGTATGAATCTGTCATATCACTTACTATGTTTACATGGGTCCCATCATATTTTCTGTGCCCTTTTGGCTCATGGTCAGTAAGGGACTTTTGTTATATGCAATTATTAGATTCATTCCATGCCTTTGTTTTCCATGATAAGTTCCTGTAGGATGCTGTTTGATAGCTCTAAACATTGCAACCTGATGTTATTTCTGCTAAGTCTGAAACTGTTATTATTTGCAATCTTGCCATGTGTTTTGGAGCATGTTCTAATGATTTCTGGAGATAGCTCAGTGGTCATGTTTTGTTATGATTTACCTGTACATCATGTCCAGGCCTTTTGTATTTATATTGTGGTACTGTAGCATGTTGTTTTGGTGTTTGCAATATGCCTAGTTGCTGTTTTGGACAGCTTGTCCTTTAAACTTGTATGGTGTGTATGTGTTGAACCGTTGCTCCGTTTTGAGTGTGCTCTATATGACACTTGCTTGATATTGCATGTAGTTTCATATTATCATGTTGCATCCATGTTTTGAGGTGTTTGCTTGATGTTTGGATGCATTTAGCATCAATGCCATGTTTTACTTGTTTTGCTCATATCTTCTAGGTCGTAGCTCCGAATTAAATGAACTTTATATGTAACTTGACTAGAATCTTGTGTAGATCATCTTGGTGCATCTTAACTTGCTGTTTAACAACTTGAACATAAGGTTTATTCAGATCTGGACCAATTTCGAAACTTGCATATGAGGATTTACCAGAATTGTTATATGTTGTTTCCAGCCTCATTTAAACTTGCGTTGATGTGTTGTTCTTGTTTGCATCATCTCTTGCCATGAATAGCTTCATGTAGCCTTGTATTGCATCATACTTGGTTGAGCATCATGTCTTGTCTATGTGTGGTGTGTTTACCACGTTGTGCGCTTCTTCTCGATAGTTCCCGTTTCGTTGCGATCGTGAGGATTCGCTCGTCTACGCTTGGTTCGTCTTCGTGGCTTCATCTTCTTCATGGCCTCGTTCTTCTTCCTAGCGGGATTTCAGGCAAGATGACCACTACCCTAGATCTCACTACTATCATTGCTATGCTAGTTGCTTCGTTCTATCGCTATGCTGCGCTTCCTATCACTTGTTATTCAAGCCCTCCCAATTTGCCATGTCAGCATCTAACCTTTTTCGCCCTTCCTAGCAAACCTTTGCTTGGCTATGTTACCGCTTTGCTCAACCCTTCTTATAGTGTTGTTAGTTGCAGGTGAAGTTGAAGATCGCTCCATGATGGACAGGATTATATTGGGATATCACAATATCTCTTATATTATTAAATACTTGGTAAAGGGTGGAAGACTCGGCCTTATGCCTGGTGTTTTTTTCCACTCTTGCCGCCCTAGTTTTCCATCATATCGGTATTATGTTCCCTGATTTTGCGTCCTTAACACAGTTGGGTGATTTGTGGGACCCTCTCGACAGTTCGCTTTGAATAAAACTCCTCCAGCAAGGCCCAACCTTGGTTTTACCATTTGCCTCACCACCACCTACATTTCCCTTGGGAGTAATTAACCCGAGGGTCATCTTTATTTTAGCCCCCCCCCCGGGCCAATGCTTGTCTAAGTGTTGGTCCAAACCGAGTAGACTGCGGGGCCCCCTCGGGGAAACTCGAGGTCTGGTTTTACTCATAGGATGTGTCATCCAGTGTTGCCCTGAGAACGAGATATGTGCAGCTCCTATTGGGATTGTCGGCGCATCGGGCGGCTTTGCTGGTCTTGTTTTACCATTGTCGAAATGTCTTGTCACCGGGATTCCGAGACTGATCGGGTCTTCCTGGGAGAAGGAATATCCCTCATTGATCGCAAGAGCTTATCATGGGCTAAGTTGGGACACCCCTGCAGGGTATAAACTTTCGAGAGCCGTGCCCGCGGTTATGTGGCAGATGGGAATTTGTTAATATCCGGTTGTAGATAACTTGACACCAGATCCGAATTAAAACGCATCAACCGCGTGTGTAGCCGTGATGGTCTCTTTTCGGCGGAGTCTGGAAAGTGAACGCGGTTTTTGGGTTATGTTTGATGTAAGTAGGAGTTCAGGATCACCTCTTGATCATTGCTATCTTCACGACCATTCCGTTTGCTCTCTTCTCGCTCTTATTTGCGTATGTTAGCCACCATATATGCTTAGTCGCTCCTGCAACCTCACCACTTTACCCCTTCCTTTCCCTTTAAGCTTTGCTAGTCTTGATACCCATGGTAATGGGATTGCTGAGTCCTCGTGGCTCATAGATTACTACAACAATAGTTGCAGGTACAGGTTATGCGATGATCATGATGCGGGAGCGATGTTTTCTTGTTTTGGAGTTCTCCTTCTACTTCTTCTTCGATCAGGGGATAGGTTCCAGGTTGGCAGCCTGGGCTAGCAGGGTGGATGTCGTTTGAGTTCCTGTTTGTGTTTCATCCGTAGTCGGATGTTGATCTTATGTATGATGATGTTGTATTCGTGTGGCATTGTATGCCTCTTGTATGTATCCACATCTATTATGTAATGTTGATGTAATGATATCCACCTTGCAAAAGCATTTCAATATGCGGTTCTATCCTTGGTGGGACCTTCGAGTCTCTTTAGTATAGTATCGCATATTGGGCGTGACAAGTTGGTATCAGAGCCTCGACTGACCATAGGAGCCCCCTTGATTGATTGTGTAGTTTGGCGTTGTTGAGTCTAGAAGAAAACTATTTTCGGAGTCTAGTTATATCGGAGAGTAGGAATTATTTTTACTCCTCATCCCCTTCGTCGCTCTGGTGAGAAATCTTCACGTAGGTGTTTTGAACTACTCCTCTTCCCTTCAAATTTTTCTTTAGGATCACGTGGTTAGTTTCGTGAGTTGTCCATCCTCTTTTATCCGGTGCATCTCTCGTCAAGTTGACTCAAACCTATTTGTCTTTCGCGAGATCAATCCTTAGTTCTTCCTCCACAACGTTGTTTTCCCTGTTCGAAGTTGTCCTTGTTTTTCCCACCCACCTACCCTTATTCTTCTCGGAGCCAGGATCTGAAATCGAGTATCCATCCTACTCGTGTGAAGCCTCTGCATTCTCTCCTCAATCATTTCAACCGGTGTTTTTTCTCTTCAAGTATTCGTTGATTCCTTCCAAGTCGCCTTTGTTTTTCCCGCCCTCCCACCCTCTTCCTCCCGGAGCCTAAGTCTGTTTCGAGCATCAATTTTCATTCGTACTGAGGTTCTTCAGTCTTCCCTCAATCATTTCAACCGGTGAATTCTCGTCTCCGTGGACATTCTTCAGCTCTTTTTCTTCTCCGGTGGACTCAATCCAAGTTTTTCGGTTGATCATACTCTTTTCCTTGGATCAAGTGTTCTCCTTGCTCGTTTGCCTCTCGCCAGTTTATTATTCCGGAGTTCGGAAGACATCTCAGGAGATTCGTCTGTGTTCTGATTAATTCAAGGTTGTCACCTCATTCAAATATTTCAATTATTCCGGTGCATCATCTATCTTTTCAACAATCATTTTCAACGGTGTTAGCTCTTCAGTGGGCCCTAACCCACAGGTCTTTTCCCAGGATCTTACCTGACTCTTCTAATTTCCTGGAGCTATTCCCAAATTCATTTCCAAGTTTGACGTAAGAATGAATTATCATCAGTCATATTCCTTCTTCAAGATCGCTTTTAAAACATTTTCATCATTGGTTCAACATTTCTATTCTTCTTTGCTCCGGAGTGTCTCATAAATTGTCATGTTGGTTCTCATCTTCATTCTCAACATTTGAAGACCGAAGAAGTGTTTCCTCTAAATCTTGTCCCTTCTCTCGAAGATTCATGGCTCTCTTAAATTCTTTTCACCCATTCAGAGCAATTCAAGAGTCTTTTCAGATTGATTCTCTGTAGCCCATCATCTCAGAATTATTCATTCTCAGCTTTCAACTCTCGTTCTCGAATTCTTCTGATGCATCATTCAAATACCCTCTAATTAGTTCATGATCTCTTCGTTCTCATGTATCTAAATCCCCTCAAGTATCTTCATTCGTTTTTCAACTCTTCCCGGTGAATTGTGCCTTTGCTACTTTCATTTTCAATTCTTACGGTGGTTCGTTCAAGATTCTTTTTCCTTGATTATCATTCAATCCATTTGTTCTTTCCAATCTACCAGTGGTTCATTAAGACTTTCTCAAGTTTTGCGCTATATCCCCCCTTAATCCTTTTCAACGCGGATAAGTTGTATGCAATCCACTGCTTCTCATCAATTTAATTGATGGAGGATACGCATAACATAATTCTTATTCTTGTTTCATCCAAGTGTCCAATTCTTTTCTACTGGAGTTTGTTCGTGTTACCAATTTCTCAGTTATGTGTTGTTCATCCTTATTTCTGGAGTTCCAAGTTTTCTCGGTGATCTTGTCTCGAACCTCCACCTGAATCATCGCAAGGCTCATCTTATTCTTTTTTCCTTCATTCTATCTCATCATCCTTTTGTCACCGGAGTTCTTCATGGTGGTTCTTCATGATTTAATTCATTCTTAAAGAATTCATCAAGACTTCAGAGAAATTCAAGTATCATTCCATCCTCTCAAGCTCGTGTTCTATTCCTCCATGTTTTAGATGGAGTGCTGCCTAAATCCTTTCAGTCTTATTCATTTCTTATCTCGTTCTAACCAGAAAGGTTTCATAGTCTATCTGATTCTGTGAGTTTTCGATTCTCGTCATTCTCGTCGTTCCTCTCTTCTTCTCGAGGGCTCTCGATTCTTTGCTTCTTATCTTGAGTTCTTGTTTCACCTCATCCCCATTTCCCTTCCATCTCGGTCCTAAGATCTCAGGACGAGATCTCTTGTTAGTGGAGGAGAGTTGTAACGCCCCGGATTCAATGCGTTAGGTGTCTTCCAGTTATTCGCCGTCCTTGCCATGTCATTTGCTTGCGTGTTGCATTTTTGCCATGACATCATCTACCTTTCATCTGCACGTTTTTCAAAACTTGCATCCATTCGGGTTCCCCCGGTTCTCTCTGTTGTCTGTTCGGAGTCCAGACCTCTCGCGCGTGCCCGTCGCCCCTCTCAGACCTTGTTTCGTGAGCGGGATAGAAACATTCTCGAAATGGCCCGAGGTTTGCCAAGCGGCCTTGGTATAGCACCGGTAGACCGCCTGTCAAGTTTCGTGCCATTTGGAGGTTGTTTGATACTCCAACGGTTAACCGCGTAGCCCGAGACCCCTCTCTCTTTGCAGCCCAGCCCCTCTTCACCACAGCCCATGAGCCCATCCAAACCCCCTCCATGCTCTCGGTCGTTCGATCACGATCGTGTGGGCGAAAACTGCACCTCATTTGGAGTCTCCTAACTCCATCTACCTATTTATATGTGTGCCCCCCCCCCAAATTCGCGGTACAAACCCTAGCCATCTTCATCATCATGTCACCGGAGACATCCGCCCGTGCCGGACACCTCACTCCGGCCAATCGCAAGCCGCCACCTCAGCGTCGCCTCCGCCCGAACCTATCCCCCGCCGCCACGTGTCCCCGCAGTCGTCTCCTCCCCCGCGCCGTCCGCGCGACCCGCCTGGCCCAGGCAGGGCCCACCAGCCCGATCCGCCGCCGCCGCCCACCCACGGGACGCCCGCGCCCGAGCCCGCGGGAGCACTCCGCCGCCCGCGCCCGAGGTCGCCGGTGCGCCTCCACTCTGGCGCCGGCCGCCTCCGCGTCGCCTCCTCGCCGACCCCGCCTCTGCACCGACCGCCGGCGCCTCCGTCGACCTCCGCGCGCCGCCGCCTGCCGCCCCCGCGCCGCTTCCAGCTTCGCTCGCCACCGCCTCGGCTTCCGTGCCGGCCGCCGCCAGGAGTTCGCCGCCCCTCGCCCCCGCGCCTCCTCTCCTTCGCCCCCGGCCAAATCCGGTCGCGGGAGGGCCGGATCCGGCGACCCCGAGCTCACCGGCCACCGTCTCCGTCCACTCCGGCGAAGCCGCGGCCATACTCGTAATCCGATCCAGATCCAGATCCGCAGGTTCACTTCCCCCCCCCCCCGTTTTTTCCCTGTCCCGAAATTATTTGCATTCTGGTCTCCTGTTCATCGCATCATAACTTGTTGCATACTGCTCCGTTTCGTGTGCGTAATATATAAAAATGCTCATCAGGAGATGCTCTTCATTTCATTCTATTGTGGCATGTTCATTTGAGTCTATCGTGATGCCCTAATCATCGTTGCAAGAGTGCTATATGATGTTAACTGCTGCCTGTTATCAGGACTTGGTGATTTGTGTTTTTCGTTGCATTTTGTGTGTTCATCCTATGAGCATGAGTCCTACATGAGTCTTGAGCTACATCATGCCATCTTCACTTTCGTTCAATCCATGTATTTTTGTGAGTCTTGTAGTGAGTGCATTGAGCTCGTGAAGTAGGGTACTTGTTGCTGTTTTGCTAGGCTGAATCTGTTATATCATGATGCTATGTAAGCATGCTGCTACAAGTCATTTTATGCATAATCTGGAGATGTTAACTAAGGAGGTTTTGTTATACATGTTATGATCTATCCATCGATGCCCCTGGTTGCATCTATAGCCTGCTGTAGCTTGTTGTAATCTTGCTCTCAAGTTGCTAAATAATGTTGTTGTCAGCCTGTTAACATTAAGTTAAGTTTTGTCATGAGCTTTGCTAGTGATCCATCCACCCTATGACCATGCTCTTGCCATTCTTAACTTCATAAACATGTATTCTTACTGTTGGTTGCCTTGCCATGCCATGTATTGCTCTGTGGTGAGTGGTACAAGCTCACCAACATGCCTACTTATTGTTGTTCCTGCCATGTATGAATCTATCATATCACTTGCTATGTTTACATGAGTCCCATCATATTTTCTGTGCCCTTTTGGCTCATGGTCAGTAAGGGACTTTTGTTATATGCAATTAGTAGATTCATCCCATGCCTTTTTTTTCCCATGATAAGTTCCTGTAGCATGTTGTTTTATAGCTCTAAACATTGCAACCTGATGTTATTTCTGCTAAGTCCGAAACTGTTATTATTTGCAATCTTGCCATGTGTTTTGGAGCATGTTCTACTGATTTCTGGAGATAGCTCACTGTTCATGTTTTGTTATGCTTTACCTGTACATCATGTCCATGCCTTTTGTTTTTATATTGTGGTAATGTAGCATGTTGTTTTGGTGTTTGCAATATGCCTAGTTGTTGTTTTGGACAGCTTGTCCTTTAAACTTGTATGGTGTGTATGTGTTGAACCGTTGCTCCGTTTTGAGTGTGCTCTATATGAAACTTGCTTGATATTGCATGTAGTTTCATATTATCATGTTGCATCCATGTTTTGAGGTGTTTGCTTGATGTTTGGATGCATTTAGCATCAATGCCATGTTTTACTTGTTTTGCTCATATCTTCTAGGTCGTAGCTCCGAATTAAATGAACTTTATATGTAACTTGACTAGAATCTCGTGTATATAATCTTGTTTCATCTTAACTTGCTGTTTAACAACTTGAACTTAAAGTTTATTCAGATCTGGACCAATTTCAACACTTGCATATGAGGACTTACCGGAATTGTTATATGTTGTTTCCGGCCTCATTTAAACTTGCTTTGATGTGTTGTTCTTGTTTGCATCATCTCTTGCCATGAATAGCTTCATGTAGCCTTGTCTTACATCATACTTGGTTGAGCATCATGTCTTGTCTATGTGTGGTGTGTTTACCATGTTGTGTGCTTCTTCTCGATAGTTCCTGTTTCGTTGCGATCGTGAGGATTCGTTCGTCTACGCTTGGTTCGTCTTCGTGGCTTCATCTTCTTCATGGACTCGTTCTTCTTCCTAGCGGGATTTCAGGCAAGATGACCGCTACCCTGGATCTCACTACTATCATTGCTATGCTAGTTGCTTCGTTCTATCGCTATGTTGCGCTTCCTATCACTTGTTCTTCAAGCCTTCCCAATTTGCCATGTCAGCCTCTAACCTTTTTCGCCCTTCCTAGCAAACCGTTGCTTGGCTATGTTACCGGTTTGCTCAGCCCCTCTTATAGTGTTGTTAGTTGCAGGTGAAGTTGAAGATCGCTCCATGATGGACATGATTATATTGGGATATCACAATATCTCTTATATTATTAAATACTTGGTAAAGGGTGGAAGACTCGGCCTTATGCCTGGTGTTTTGTTCCACTCTTGCCGCCCTAGTTTTCCATCATATCGGTATTATGTTCCCGGATTTTGCGTCCTTAACGCAGTTGGGTGATTTGTGGGACCCCCTCGACAGTTCGCTTTGAATAAAACTCCTCCAGCAAGGCCCAACCTTGGTTTTACCATTTGCCTCACCACCACCTACATTTCCCTTGGGAGTAATTAACCCGATGGTCATCTTTATTTTAGCCCCCCCCCCCGGGGCCAATGCTTGTCTAAGTGTTGGTCCGAACCGAGTAGACTGCGGGGCCCCCTCAGGGAAACTCGAGGTCTGGTTTTACTCATAAGATGTCTCATCCGGTGTTGACCTGAGAACGAGATATGTGCAGCTCCTATCGGGATTGTCGGCGCATCGGGCGGCTTTGCTGGTCTTGTTTTACCATTCTCAAAATGTCTTGTAACTGGGATTCTGAGATTGATCGGGTCTTCCTAGGAGAAGGAATATGCTTCGTTGATCGCGAGAGCTTATCATGGGCTAAGTTGAGACACCCCTGCAGGGTATAAACTTTTGAGAGCCGTGCCCGCGGTTATGTGGCAGATGGGAATTTGTTAATATTCGGTTGTAGATAACTTGACACCAGATCCGAATTAAAATGCATCAACCGCGTGTGTAGCCTTGATGGTCTCTTTTCGGTAGAGTCCAGAAAGTGAACGCGGTTTTTGGGTTATATTTGACGTAAGTAGGAGTTCAGGATCACCTCTTGATCATTGCTAGCTTCATGACCATTTCGTTTGCTCTCTTCTCGCTCTTATTTGCGTATGTTAGCCACCATATATGCTTAGTCGATGCTGCAACCTCACCACTTTACCCCTTCCTTTCCCTTTAAGCTTTGCTAGTCTTGATACCCATGGTAATGGAATTGCTGAGTCCTCGTGGCTCACAGATTACTACAACAATAGTTGCAGGTACAGGTTATGCGATGATCATGACGCGAGAGCGATGTTTGCTTGTTTTGGAGTTCTCCTTCTACTTCTTCTTCGATCAGGGGATAGGTTCCAGGTCGGCAGCCTGGGCTAGCAGGGTGGATGTCGTTTGAGTTCCTGTTTGTGTTTCATCCGTAGTCGGATGTTGATCTTATGTATGATGATGTTGTATTTGTGTGGCATTGTATGCCTCTTGTATGTATCCACATCTATTATGTAATGTTGATGTAATGATATCCACCTTGCAAAAGTGTTTCAATATGCGGTTCTATCCTTGGTGGGACCTTCGAGTCTCTTTAGGATAGTATGGCATATTGGGCGTGACAATCTTCACCAGCACCATCTCCTCTCAAACCCTAGTTCATCTCTTGTATCCAATGTTTGTCCCAAAACCTCAGATTGGTACATGTGGGTTACTAGTAGTGTTGATTACTCCTTGTAGTTAATGCTAGTTGGTTTATTCGATGGAAGATCATATGTTCAGATCCTATATGCATATTAATACCCCTCTGATAATGAACATGAATATGATTTGTGAGTAGTTACGTTTGATCCTGAGGACATGGGAGAAGTCTTGCTATAAGTAGTCATGTGAATTTGGTATTCGTTCGATATTTTGATGAGATGTATGTTGTCTCTCCTCTAGTGGTGTTATGTGAACGTCGACTACATGACAACTACATGACACTTCACCATTGTTTGGGCCTAGAGGAAGTCATTGGGAAGCAATAAGTAGATGATGGGTTGCTAGAGTGACAGAAGCTTAAACCCTAGTTTATGAGTTGCTTCGTAAGGGGCTGATTGGGATCCATAGGTTTCATGCTATGGTTAGGTTTACCTTAATACTTCTTTTGTAGTTGTGGATGATTGCAATAGGGGTTAATCATAAGTGGATGCTTGTCCAAGAAAGGGCAGTACCCAAGCACTAGTTCACATACCAAATTATCAAAGTAACGAACGTGAATCATATGAGCGTGATGAAAACTAGCTTGACGATAATTCCCACGTGTCCTTGGGAGCACTTTTCTCTATATAAGAACTTGTCTAGGCTTGTCCTTTGCTACAAAAAGGATTGGGCCACCTTGTTGCACCTTATTTACTTTTATTACTTGTTACCCGTTACGAATTACCTTATCACAAAACTATCTGTTACCGATAATTTCAGTGCTTGCAGAGAAACCCTTACTGAAAACCGCTTGTCATTTCCTTCCGCTCCTCTTTGGGTTCGACACTCTTACTTATCGAAAGGACTATGATAGATCCCCTACACTTGTGGGTCATCAAGCGCGACTTGCTGAGGGCGAAGATCGTCGGAAATGCGAGCAGTAGGAGGAGACCACTGCCTTGTTGAAGAGGACTGGTGTCATCATCAAGAAACTTATGGACGAGAATGACATGCTCCGCATCGAGCGCCAAAGGCCGGTGGAGGAATCTAAGGATGCTCTCAAGCAGCGTCTTGAGGACACGAAATAGCTCATCGCCACTCGCCGTAGAGACTAGTGTCGCGGCCTGCAGCAACGCATCAAGAAAGTAGAGATCAACGAGCCAGATTGTTGTCTTCCTTCTTCTTTTGCCCTTGTGTATTTCGAGCGTTGCCGCATGTGGTTTTTTTAATTATCTTACTAAATATGTAAGACAATTATTATACACTATCATCATCCTTATATTCACCAGTCTTGGTATAAGTCGCAGTCGATGCTATATAGGTCTGTTGGATCATACATCAAGATCCGTGCAAAACTTTCTTTTCAGATTTTCTTTTTTTTCTCTTAAATCTCAGTCGAGTGAGACATATCCACACCGTGAAACAGGGGCTCAGGCACCATTAACGGAGATGTTGGGAGGGAGGTGGGGGTAGATAGAGGTCAAAGGGCTCTCCTCCTGATGAGCACGCGTAGGGGTCTAATCGCATGCCTCCCATACTCAAATAGCTACCCCGCATGACACCTCCTAGCCAATAAAAAAAGGGACGTGTGGCGGCACATAATTGGTAAACAGAACGCCCACAATTTTAATAATACTTGTGTTTCCGATTTGTAAGGTGACAACACTTGTTCCAAAATGACTTTGTTGATTGTTAATGTGCGCCTTCACAAATTGGACAGAAAAATTACTACAGCATGTTGGTGCCATGTCATCACACTATGCCAAGTTTCATGATTTTCAGGCGAGTTTTGGATTTACAGGGATTTTAAAACCAAGTTTCTCGATGTTTCCGGCCAAGCCAAGACGTCCAGATGTTTAAATTCCATTCCCACTTCTTCCATGGGGCCTAGAAGTTCGCCCCAGGTACACATAAATGATTTTCCAACTACCTTTTGCGCATTGGAGCATGCACTTGCACTTCAAATTTGAATTATGTGCATTAAATGCCTGGAAAATCAAATGTACAAAAAGGCCAAACGAATCCGAAATAATTCCAAAATTTAGCATGAAACTCCTATTTGGTCTAAGCTGCCTGTGTAAAAAAATCAAGGCAGGAGAAGGCAGTGTATGTTGTTTCGCACACGGAGGTGACACGTTCCCTCTCGGAACCATGAGCCTTCTTGAGAGAAGCTCCTATTTGCAAGAAGCTTATACCAAAGCTTGTCCCAATTCGGCCAAAAAATGTACCACAGCATGTTGGTGCCATGTCATGACACCATGCCAAATTTCCTGATTTTCAGGCGTGTTTTGGATTTACATGAATTAAAAAACAAAGTTTCTCAATATTTCCAGCCGAGGCACGACGCCCAGATGTTTGAATTCCATTCACATTTCTTGCATGGGTGTAGGATCGAGAGTATGTCTAGAGGGGGGCTGATTAGACTACTTGACCAAATAAGAAAATAACCTTTTCCCAATTTTAGTTTTTGGCAGATTTTAGCAACTTAGCACAAGTCAAGCAATCTCAATACAAATCAAGCAAGCATGCAAAGAGTATATAGGCAGCGGAAAGTAAAGCATGCAGCTTGCAAGAAAGTAAATGGGGGGAGTTTGGAGGGAGCAAATGCAATGTTGACACGGAGATTTTTGGCGTGGTTCTGATAGGTGGTGCTATCGTACATCCACGTTGATGGAGACTTCAACCCACGGAGGGTAACGGCTGCGCGAGTCCATGGAGGGCTCCACCCACGTAGGGTCCATGAAGAAGCAACTTTGTCTATCCCGTCATGGCCATTGGCCATGAAGGACTTGCCTCACTAGGGTAGATCTTCACGGAGTAGGTGATCTCCTTGCCCTTACAAACTCCTTGGTTCAACTCCACAATCTTGACGGAGGCTCCCAAGTGACACCTAACCAATCTAGGAGACACCACTCTCCAAAAGGTAATACATGGTGTGTTGTTGATGAACTCCTTGCTCTTGTGCTTCAAACGATAGTCTCCCCAACACTCAACTCTCTCACGCAGATTTGGCTATGGTGGAAAGATTATTTGAGTGGAAAGCAACTTGGGGAAGGCTAGAGATCAAGATTCATATGGTAGGATTGGAATATCTTTGTCTCAACACATGACTAGGTGGTTCTCTCTTAGAAAATGAGTAGCGGAAGTGTAGGTACGTTCTGATGGCTCTCCTCACAAATGAGGAATGGTGGAGGGGTATATAGCCTCCACACAAAATCTAACCGTTACACACAGATTCCCAAACTGGGTGGGACCGAATCAGCAAACTCGGTCGGACCGATCCAGGTAAAAATGTGAACTTTAGAGTTTTCGATGGGACCGATATAGTCATCTCGGTGGGACCGATATGCTAGGGTTAGGGCATAACGTAATCTCGGTGTGACTGATCGCATAAACACGGTGGGACCGATTTCAGCAATAGGTACACAGAGGGTTGGTCAGGCAAACTCGGTGGGACCGATTCGCTCACTTCAGTGGGATCGAAGTGTTACGAAAAGGAAACAGGAAGTTTGCAATGCAGACTCGGTGGGACCGATTTGCTCATTCCGGTGAGACCGAAATGTTACAAAAAGGAAGCAGAGAGTTTGCAATCCCATCTCGGTGAGACCGAGATCCCTATCAGTGAGACCGAATTAACTAGGGTTTGTGGCAGTGGCTATGTCAAATGAAACTCGGTGGCACCAGATAGATCAAATCGGTAGGGCTGAATTTAACATTTAGGTTTAGGACATATGTGGAAATAAGAAAGTGGTTGAGGGTTTTGGAGCATATCACTAAGCATTTTGAGAAAGTAAGCCATTAAGCAACGCCTCATCCCCTTTTAATAGTATTGGCTTCTCTATGGACTCTATGTGATCTTGTATCACTAAAATGAAAATGTAGAGTCTTAGCTTGTTGCCAATACATGCCCTTTGCATTTTGAGGGGTCCACATCCCTAGTCCATGCCATGCCAATCACTGAACTTTCTGAAATGATCATCTTGAACTAGCTTTAGTTCAATGAACTATATGTCGTTAAGAATTACCAAAACCACCCAGGGATTAGTTGCACTTTCAATCTCCCCTTTTTTGGTAATTGATGACAACATATAGATCAGAGCTTCGACAAATGATAATAAGAATGAAGTACATTGTTGCTTTGAGAGGTATGTGATAAGCAAGAGCTCCCCTTAAATTTGTGCATTGTTTAAAATTTGCTTTGGACTGCAAATGCACAATTTGTTAGGATCATGGGTTACTCTTCCATGTCACATACATCTTGGGGGAGCTCTCAAAATGATAATAGATAAGAACAAGCACTCATCACCGAGGCAAAGTGAAAGAACATACAAGTGATAGATAATGTCATCATTCAAGCATAAGCATAAAGTATGATATGATCAAGCACATGATCATACAAAGTATCTCACACACACATAATGTATATCACAAGAAAACAAAGCAAACAAAGCGAATAAGTAGCAAAAGAAGCAAAGCTCTCTCTCTCTCCGAAGCCTATGATCTATACACTTTCTCCCCCTTTGGCAACAAGTTACCAAAAAGCTCGAAAATGCATAGTGCTATGTGACTCTCTAGGCTAGATCTTCAGAAGGAGATGTTGAGATGACTCCAAGGTCAAATGCATCTATAGATGATGTTGGAGCTGGAGGGGTTGCCACTTGAGGGGCAACAGGAGTCGTGGCTGCAGGTGCTGAAGTTGTAGTTCTAGTGTCTGTCACTAGCACTGCTGTAGACCTATGTGCCCTAGGCACTCTGTGGAACACCTGTGTAGTTGCTTTGCCCTTCCTCTCTTGTACTTCTTCTTGGATTTCTTCAAAAGTTGTTTGTATCTGATGTCTACTACACAACCTTCTTCTTGTAGACGTTGTTGGGCCTGCAAGTGCACATGTTTGTAGGACAGTAGCAAATTTCCCTCAAGTGGATGACCTAAGGTTTATCAATCCGTAGGAGGCGTACGATGAAGATGGTCTCTCTCAAACAACCCTGCAACCAAATAGCAAAGAGTCTCTTATGTCCCCAACACACCCAATACAATGGTAAATTGTATAGGTGCACTAGTTCGGCAAAGAGATGGTGATACAAGTGCAAAATATAAGGTGGATAAAGGTATTTGTAATCTGAAATAATAAAAACAGCAAGGTAACGAGCGATAAAAGTGAGCGTAAACGGTATTGCAATGATAGGAAACAAGGCCTAGGGTTCATACTTTCACTAGTGCAAGTTCTCTCAACAATAATAACATAGATAGATCATATAACAAGCCCTCAAAATGCAACAAAGAGTCACTCCAAAGCCACTAATAGCGGAGAACAAACGTAGAGATTATGGTAGGGTACGAAACCACCTCAAAGTTATTCTTTCGGATAGATCTATAAAAGAGTTTGTGCTAGAATAACACCTTAAGACACAAATCAACCAAAACCCTAATGTCACCTAGATACTCCATTGTCACCTCAAGTATCTGTGGGCATGATTATACGATATGCATCACACAATCTCAGATTCATCCAACCAACATAAAAGTACTTCAAAGAGTGCCCCAAAGCTTCTACCAGAGAGTCAAGAACGTGTGCCAACCCCTATGCATAGGTTCCCAATGTCACGAAACCCGCAAGTTGATCACCAAGACATACATCAAGTGTTCTCATAAAAGACTCAATCCGATAAGATAACTTCAAAGGGGAAACTCAATTCATCACAAGAGAGTAGAGGGGGAGAAACATCATAAGATCCAACTACAATAGCAAAGCTCGGGATACATCAAGATCGTGCCATAGAGGAAACACGAGAGAGAAGACGAGAGAGAGAGATCAAACACATAGCTACTGGTACATACCCTCAGCCCCGAGGGTGAACTACTCCCTCCTCGTCATGGATAGCGCCGGGGTGATGAAGATGGCCACCGGTGGTGGGTTCCCCCTCCGGCAGGGTGCCGGAACGGGCTCCCGAGAGGTTTTTGGTGGCTATAGAGGCTTTCGTCAGCGGAACTCCCGATCTATCTTCTGTTCTGGAAGTTTTACAATACATAGGTATATATGGGTGTAGGGAGTACATCGGTGGAGCTACGGGGGCCCCACGAGGCAGGGGGGCGCCTAGGGGGGCGCACCCCCCACCCTCATGGCCAGCTCCCGTATCTTCTGAAGTAGAGTCCAAGTCTATCCGGTGGCTTTCCTTCCAAAAATAACTTCTCCAGTTGATTTCGTTCCGTTTTGACTCCGTCTGATATTCCTTTTCCTCGAAACACTGAAATAGGCATAAAACAACAAATCTAGGCTGGGCCTCCGGTTAATAGGTTAGTCCCAACAATAATATAAAAGTGTATAATAAAGCCCACAATCATTCAAAACACATAGTAATATAGCATGAATGCTTCATAAATTATAGATACGTTGGAGACGTATCAGTATCTCAGTCACTTTCAAGTCCAGATGATAGACTTTTGTCTCAATGATCCTCTCCTAGCTCTCCTGGTTCTGAGTCGGGGTGGCCAGTCCTTTCTCAATCCTCAAGGTTGCTTGAATCATAAATCCAAGTTGGTCTTGCTTTGACTTGAGAAATGCTTCTGAAGCTTCTGCTGCACTTGGCATCTTTGCTGCTTTTTCTGCTCTGGCTTTCTCCTTCTTCTCATGAGCTGCAACTGAAGTGGGATCTTCGGCATCCATGACAACTGTGTTGTCCTCAAAGTCAGGCAACAAAGGAAGATGTTCTTTATCCAACAGATATACTCCTTGCTTCATCTTGGAATTGATTAGCTCTTGAGTGTGTGGAGCATACCCACATGTTCTCTTTTGGTCAGCTGTTGTCCTTTTGATTGTCTCAACAATCAAGCTCATGACCTTGAACTTCTGTGGCACAACATCAAATAACTGCAGCAAGTTGATGGAATGACCTATGATCATCCTGTGATCTCCAGATTTGGGCAACAGAGTGTGCCTCAAGCTGGTGCTTTTGGTGACCAAACCAGACAACAAGTAGTAGAGTGACCCAAACTTGTGTGTCTCCAAGGGCTTATCTGGAATTTCCTTATACATATTGGCCATGGAGTTATGATCTTTCTTCTTCTCAGCATACACATCTATGTCATTCTCTTCTTCTTCAAGGGCATTTATGAGCCTAGCCCACTCATCAACTGTTGATTGGTGCCTCTGACCTTCTGTCATCCACACAATCCTTCCATGTGGATAGAAGTGAGTTGTTGGTCTGGAATCTTGGGTTTGAGCTTCCTAAGCACTGGGGCTTCAGCTTATTCTGCAGCTTCAGGCACTAGGGCCTTGTTCTTCTCTGTTGCAGGTATGTTCCTGGAGCTTATTTTTGGAGCTTGTGCTGGAGCTTTGGGGGTTGTCTTGGGCTTTGAAGGAGCTGCCCCAGACTTGATGGCATCCCCCATCAGCTTATGTGACTTAGCAGGAGGTGCTTGAGCAGCAACCTCTTCTTCCTCTTCCTCCTCACTTGCAGAATCCTTCCTCATAGATGGATTTCCAATTACTCTAGTTGTAGTTTTTATGACCCTCTTCTTGCCTTCTTCTCCTGATTTTGGCTCAAGTGTGAAAACCATAGTTTCCTGAGTGGAGGTTCTGGCCTTTGACGTAGGAAGTCTCTTGGCAGGTGCCTTCTTGTGCATACCAAGTTTTGTTGCAGCAGTAGTTCCATATTCCTTTTTCAGCACTTTCTTCTTGGAGCTTACTTCCTCCTCAGCAGCCACATAGTCCTCATCCTCTGAGTCTGAGGTTCTCTTCTTCCTTGTCCTTGTAGCTGCCTTGGGTAAATTGCTTGGAGTTCTCCTGCTGCCATCATCAGAGCTGCTAGAGGGACTAGTGCCCTCACTCATGTTCACTTGCTCTTCTGATTTGTTCTAGCTATCACTCTGGTCAGACATACTGGCAAAGCAAACTGACAGCAGACCCTGTGAATAGATATAGATAAGGTAAAGTAGATGAGCATCACAAGGTGCAGAGTTTTTTGCAAAAAGAATGAGTCAAAAACTTAGTTTTAGTTTTCTACAGGAAGCATTTCGGAGCTACCGATTTGAAAAACTCGGTGACACCGAAGCAACTTTGGAGTCTAAACATGTGGAATCGGTCAAACCGAGACACAGTTTGGTGAGTCTGAGTTTTCTAGGGTTTCACAAAGTCCTGGTATTGATCACACCGATTTGCAACTTTCGGTCAGACCGAAAATCACTTGTGCTTTGGCCTAAGCCAAATCGGTGGAACCGATTCCTACAATTCGGTATGTCCGAGATGAGTCCGACGGAAACCTAACCCTAAATTTTCAACTCAAATCTAATCTAAGGGATGTTTTCTCTGGATAGATTGATCTCATACGTGGTAAAGAACATGGCATTGACCTTGTGCTCAGAATCGGAGGTAAAAAGAATGCACAAGGGGTCGAACTCATACCCTAGTTCGGCTGTGAGTTCGCTACGGTGGCAACGGCGGCGTTGAAATCCGTTGACGGCAGCGGAGACCAGCGGCGGGAGGTTGCTGCCGACGAGGTGACAATTCGTAGACCCGAGAGGCAGAGTAGGACACGCGCGGGCGAAGAGGTTTTGAAGTGATTTCCAAAATCTGGCCCGTCAGTATATATCCTGACACTGTTGGGGTGACCGAGTGGAACAACTCGGTGGCACTGACACGCAGAATTGCAAGTGGTTACTGCAACTCGGTGAGACCGAAATGTTCTAATCGGTTGCACCGAGATTGAAAACTTGATCAACCCAGTGAACTCGGTGTACCGAAATGGAGGAGTCGGTCAAACTAAAATACACAGAGAGGTTTTGGAAGTTTTAAGTCTATGACAAAACAGGACTCCGAGTGCTGCTCACATAGAGGGTTTGAATTTGACTTAGATCAAGCTTTGTGATGTAGCATGTGAGGGAGTCATGGATTAGGGGGTATCCGGACAGTCGGACTGTATACATCGTCCGGACTATTGAAGCATGAAGATACAAGATTCAAGACTTCGGCCCGTGTCCGGATGGGACTCTCCTTTGCGTGGAAGGCAAGCTTGGCGATCCGGATATTGTGTTTCATTCCTTGTAACCGACTCCATGTAAACCCTAGCCCTCTCCGATGTCTATATAAACCGGAGAGGTTGGTCCTTAGAAGGCCGATCACAATTACAATCATACCATTGATAGGCTAGCTCTTAGGATTTAGCCTCTACGATCTCGTGGTAGATCTACTCTTGTACTACCCATATCTTTAATATTAATCAAGGAGGAAGTAGGGTTTTACCTCCATCGAGAGGGCCCGAACCTGGGTAAACATTGTGACCCTCGCTTCCTATTACCATCAGCCTAGACACACAGATCGGGACCCCCTACCCGAGATCCGCTGGTTTTGACACCGACATTGGTGCTTTCATTGAGAGTTCCTCTGTGTCGTTGCTGCAAGGCTTGATGGCTCCTTCAATCGTCAACAACACGGTCCAGGGGGAGACTTTTCTCCCTGGACAGATCTTCATGTTCGGCGGCTTCGCACTGCGGGCCAATTCGCTTGGCCATCTGGAGCAGATCGATAGCTACGCCCCTGGCCACCAGGTCAGGTTGGAAAACTTGAACTACACGGCGGATATTCGTAGAGATTTGATCTTCGACGGATTTGGGCCTGCGCCAGGAGCACTGAACAGTCACGATGAGCACGGCTTAGACCTGCCATCGGACGATGCTCGGGATATCACCCCTTCAATAAAAGCCTCGGATCTAAATCCGGAGCAGGTTGCGTTGCCTAAGGACGGAGGGGTGGACCCCGCCCCACAGGCCGCACACTCATCGGCGGTGGAGCCGAATACAGGTCTCACCTCTGTGGAAGCCTGTAACCCCGGGACCCCGGACTCGTATCCGGTTGTTAGTTCCGGTCCGCACACCCTCGAGCCAGTCGAGCCAGGTTGGGCTCCGGTAATGGAGTTTACCGCTACGGATATCTTCCAGCATTCGCCCTTTGGCGACATGTTAAACTCATTAAAGTCTCTCTCCTTGTCAGGAGGCTCTAGGCTGAACTATGTCCGGCTTGAGTGGGAAGCAGGTGACCAAGGAATTCGCTGCCCACCCACCACCCACTTCATTGCCACGGTCGATGATTTAACCAACGTGCTTGACTTCGACTCCAAAGACATCGACGGTATGGACGACGATGCAGGAGAAGTACAGGAGCCACCGCCAACAGGGCGGTGGACGGCCTCCTCCTCATACGATATATACATGGTGGACACTCCGAAGGAAACCAATGGCGACGAGGCAACGGAGGATAACCCCTCAAGGAGAAAAGCAAAGCATGGGCGGCGTCAGCGCTGCTCCAAGCCCCTCCACAGCAATACCGGCCCCGGAGATGAAAGCAATCCGGATGGTGCCGAAGAGGAATACAACCCTGACCAGTCCAAATGAACAGGCGACTGACGGATATCCGGAGGAGGACAACTATATGCCACCCTCCGAAGATGAGATTAGCCTCGGCGACGACGAGTTCGGCGTGCCCGAGGATCTCGTGGAGTAGGAGCGCTTCAAGTGCCGGCTTATTACCACTGCGAGGAGCCTGAAGAAGAAGCAGCAGCAACTCCAGGCTGATCAAGATCTGCTCACAGATAGATGGATTGAAGTCCTGGCAGCCGAGGAATAAGGACTCGAGCGCCAAATGGCTGATCGGCCACCCCGTGGCTGGGATAAAACGGGATATCAGCCCGAATACTAGCCCGCACCCCCACGCCAATACACCACAGCCTGGGGCAACAGGCAAGACCTGCAAGATATACTGGAAAACAAAGGAGGACAGCCAAGATCGATCTACGGATCGCAGGGGCGCGCCCCAGCGCGCGACGATGACCGTCACGCTAGATACACTATCAACAAGTCCGGTCGGGCCGAACACAGCAACCCATACCAATTCGAACTACGTAGCCACATAGCCCGGCACAGAGGCACCGCACACCCCCTCTGCTTCACTGACGAAGTGATGGATCATGAATTCCCAAAAGGGTTCAAACCCGTAAACATCGAATCATACGCTGGCACAACAGACCCCGCAGTGTGGATCGAAGATTTCCTTCTCCACATTCACATGGCCTGCGGAGACGATCTACACGCCATCAAGTATCTTCCCCTTAAGCCCAAAGGACCAGCCCGGCACTGGCTAAACAGCCTGTCAGCAAATTCCATTGGCAGTTGGGAAAACCTGGAAGGCGCATTCCTCGACAACTTCCAGGGCACATATGTGCGACCACCGGACGCCGATGACTTGAGACACATTACTCAACAGCCCGGAGAGTCAGCCAGGAAATTCTAGACCCGGTTCCTAACTAAAAAGAACCAAATAGTTAACTGTCCGGACGCCGAAGCCCTGGCGGCTTTTAAGCATAACATCTGTGACGAGTGGCTCGCTTGACACCTCGGCCAGGAAAAACCCAAGTCCATGGCAGCTCTCACAACATTAATGATCCAGTTTTGCGCGGGCGAGGACAGCTGGTTGGCTCGCAGCGGCACCACGCCACATTCCGGCACTTCGGATGTCCGTGACAGTAACGGCAAGCCACAACGCAACAGACATAAGCGACGGAACAACGGCGACAACACTGAAGACACGGCAGTAAACGCCGGATTCAGCGGATCCAAGTCCAGTCAGTGGAAGAAGCCGTTCAAAAGAAACAATCAGGGACCGTCCAGTCTGGACCGTATACTAGAGCGGTCGTGCCAAATTCATGGCACCCCGGACAAGCCAGCTAACCACACCAACAGAGATTGCTGGGTATTCAAACAGGCCGGCAAAATAAATGCCGAAAACAAGGACAAAGGGTTGCATAGCGATGACGAGGAGCCCCGGCGTCGGAACACGGGGGGACAGAAGAAATTCCCCCCCCCCCAGGTGAAAACGGTCAACATGATCTACACCACTCACCTCCCCAAGCGGGAACGAAAGCGAGCACTAGGACGTCTACACGATGGAGCCAGTCGCCCCCAAGTTCAACCCATGGTCAGCTTGTCCGATCACCTTTGATCGTAGGGATCATCCTACTAGCATCCGTCATGGCGGCTCAGCCGCATTGGTCTTAGACCCAATCATCGACGGATTCCACCTCACGCGAGTCCTTATGGATGGCGGCAGCAGCCTGAACCTGCTTTATCAGGACACAGTGTGCAAAATGGGCATCGACCCCTCAAGGATCAAGCCCACCAAAACCACCTTTAAAGGTGTAATTCCTGGAGTAGAGGCCCGCTATACGGGCTCTATATCATTGGAAGTGGTCTTCGGATCTCCGAACAACTTCCGAAGCAAAGATTTAATCTTCGATATCGTCCCTTTCCGTAGTGGTTACCACGCACTACTCGGACGAACCGCATTCGCTAGATTCAATGCGGTACCACACTATGCATACCTCAAGCTCAAGATGCCAGGCCCGCGCGGGGTCATAACAGTTAATGGAAACATGGACCGCTCTCTTCGTACAGAAGAGCATACTGTAGCCCTCGCAGCAGAGGTACAATGCGGCCTCCTCCAGCAAACCACCAATCCGGCGACGACAACCTCAAGCACCGTCAAGCGAGTCCGAAGCACCCCGCAACAGGATCTTCAGGCACGCCAAGAGCGCGATTAGCAGTCCGGCCACCGCTCACACCCCATTAAAGCAGCATCCGTGCCACGCGTACACAATTACGCACTCAAAATACCATGGGCACAGGCGGAGGCGCAGCAGTGACTCAGTCAAGTGTGGTATCACCGCAACATACCTTCATAATCTTTCCCTTTTACCTTTCAGGACATTGCTTTAGTGCAGCCTCTTCAGAAGAGCCGGATTGTTGGACTTACATAGGAGAGAAAACCAAGGAGGCAACCGACTTTGCGCATAGAAGGAAACACCTAGGTGGAATCTATTTATGATCGTTATACCTGTTTTATCTACCTGTACATGACCTGCCCCTGGATAGGACATGTCAAATAGTCCTATTTATCTCCGCTTAATGCATTCATTGTAAACATACGCTTAAACGTATTATTCATCAATGGGAGATCACATATAGCGTCAGCTTATCAGTCTTATTGGAGCATTTTTTTCTCGCAGATGTTTATTTGATATTGCATCCGTACACCTTAGTACGTTTAGTTTGCCAAGGGCTTCTGATGGCGCCCCATAATATGGCAAGTCAAGTCCAAACACTTTCAACAGTGCGGCACCCCAACCTTATAGCACTATATGCATTAGCTCCAAATCATGTCTTGGGTCTAAAGTTGGGTTAGCCCGGCTCCCTTGTTTTGGTACCTTACGTTCTGTTATATCGGCTAAGGTAGCGCAGGGAGAACTACTGCGATTGTGTCCCGGTTCTTCCGGACGAGCACCTCAGTAAAGAAAGCCGAAAACTGACCGGCATGATGTGGCGAGAGCTGGTCGCTGTTCGAGAGGTCTTAAAATCCTTAAAGATTTTTCTGCTTTAGGCGATAAATCGGCTTCGTCTGATCTAGGCGTATATAGCGCCCCAATTCGTCCTTCCGGATTCTAGGGGCTTCGCCAAAATTTAAAATTGTAGACATCTATGGCTAAGTGAAAGTTATAAAGCCGCATAGTCCGATTGCCTTGTTCGCTGCACCAGACACCTCCTTAAGGGACCAAACATTTGGATAAAGAGTCTCCGGGTTTCCACGAACACCCCAGTACTAGTTACATGGGGGCAGAAGCCGATGACTGGCCTACTTTCAGAATTTTATAAACAGCCGCACAGAAGGTAATATTTTAAATAACAAAAGCGCTACATAGCGCAAGTAACTTCGTCCTTAAATTACAAACATGACAGAAGTGAATTCATTCTAAAATTGTGTCCTTGGTACATTCATCAGCCACGAGACAAGCGCCCTTCATAACGCCATCGTAATACTTCTCCGGATAGCGATGCGCCTTGCCCTCCGGCGGCCCGTCCTTCACCAGCTTCTCCGGATCCAGCTTGCCCCAATGCACCTTCGTGCGGGCAAAGGCCCCGCGGGCACCCTCAATGCAAACGGATCACTTTATGACTTCGAGCTGCGGACTGGCATTCACCATCCGCTTGATCAGGCCGAAGTAGCTAGCCGGCGCGGGCTCACCAGGCTACATCCGGACTATGAAATCTTTCATAGCCGTTTCGGCCGCCCTGTGGAGTTCGACCAACTACTTCAGTTGGTCACTCAGAGGCATTGGATGTTCGGCCCCAGCATACTGGGACCAGAACAGCTTCTCCGTTGAGCTCCCCTCCTGGGCACGGTAGAACTCCGCGGCATCTGATATGCTGTGTGGCAGATTTGTGAATGCCCCTGGAGAGCTCCGAACTCGGGTAAGTAAAAGAAACGCCTCCTCCACATGTTTGCTTTGCATAAAGAATTTCTTACCTGCCGCTATCTTTTTGGCCTCCTAGACTTCCTGTTGTGCCTTCTCGGCTTCGGCCTTGGCGTCTTTTATACTAGCAAGGGCCTTCGCAAGCTCGGCCTCTTTCGCCTTAAGCTCATGCTCCACGGACTCGAACCTTTTCCCGAGCTCTTGGAGCTCTTGTTGTACCTCGCCCACTCTGGTATCTTGCTTCTCGCGCTCTATCCGTTCCAAGGCCGCCTTGTCTTCGGCCTCGGACAGCGCCTTCTTCAGAGAGGCCACTTCGGTGGTGGCCCCTATTACAAAATCACGATGCTTCGTCGTTAGAATAACTAATTTTATATAACCTTCATTATGTGAGAGCGGGGAATTACTCACCTTTGCTCTCTTCGAGCCGCCTCTTCGTGAGGTCAAGCTCTCCCTGCGCCTGCTCCAGATCCCATTTTAGTCCGGCGATCTCGGCTGTGCGGACAGCAGCGGCAAGCAGCACAGCCTGCTTATTCACATTAACACTCATTATTAGACTCCTGTGGATTATAATTGACCCTCCGTTTGGTTTTTCTTTCCGAGCACCAAACAGAGTATTGGGGGCTACTACCTATCGGGTGGTAATTTCACATATTTTCTACTTACCTCAAAGCCTGTCAGGAGGCTGGTGCAAGCTTTGGTTAGCCCTCTCTTGGCGGACGAAACCTTCTGAATCACCGCACTCGTAAGAGTAAGGTGCTCTTCATCCATGGAAGCGCCGTGAAGCGCTTCCAACAGACAATCCAGCGCCTCGGGCGCAATGGAAGTCCTCGACACAGACGGCTCGACCTCCCTAATGAGGGGCTGCCCGCCTAAGTCCGGAACCACTAAAGGCTCCGGAATAGTGTTTGGCTGAGAGCCCGGCCTACTGTGGCTCTCACCGACACGATCCGCGCGGATCTTGAACCCCGCGTGTCTGACATCTAGAATTCCGCCTTGGGGCGTCTCCAGAATCACCTCCCCCCGCTCTGGGAGCCTTCAGGACAACACCTCCGTGTCATCCGCGGGTTCAGGAGGGGTGGCCGTCAGGAGCGAGTTCATCTCCGAATCGCTCAGGGATCCATCCGAAGAAGATACCTCGGGATGAACCCTGGCCGGACTGCATATATGTTCGGCGTTATAAAAAGACTGTGAAGTAAAGTCATTACAGGGAGCGGATACTTACGATCGTGCTAGGGGCTTCCCCCTAGGCAGCCACCCCTCCTCACTATGGGTGGCCATGGCGGAATAGTCCAGAAGGGACACCTTTCCCTTCTTGGATGACCCAGCCTCCCCCTCCAGGGCGGCTTTCCACTTTTTCTCCTCCCCAATGCGGGGAGGTAGAGTTTCTTCTTGCTTCCCCCCGCCTCCGCGAGAGGAATCTGTCTCGTCATCATCAGACGACGTGGGTATGACACCCTTGCGCCGAGGGCCTTTTCCGGCCCCCTGGTCCGCCTTCTCGGGCCCCTCACCCTCTCCGGGTGGGGCGGTCCCTTCTTCTTCTTCCTCCCCTTCGGGGGAGGAGTGTGCCTCGTCGTCTTTGGATGAGGATTCTGGCGCAAGCTTACGCCGGAGACCCTTTCGGATCCCCAGGGCCTTCTTATCGGACTTCTTCTCTGGAACCTTGTAGGGCACCGGGACCAGCATCACCATTAGGAGAGCATTAGCTGGGCTTTCTGGTAGCGGAACCGGACAGTCAATCTGCTCCGCTGCCTCCACATAATCCTGAACAAATATGCACAATTACTTAAGGCTCCCCCATGAATATACTGGGAAGAACCGAATCTGGTGGTAGCCTGAGAACTCACCTGACTAGGAGGCCGCGCGGCGAGGAGCCCACGGTCCTCGGATGTGGGAGGAGGTAGTTCGGAGGCCTTGAACAATGCCTTCCACACGTCTTTGTGCTTCATGCCGTAGAGCCTCTGAAGCGTCTGGTGTTCGGCCGGGATGAACTACCACAGATTGAATGCCCGCCTTTGGCACGGCAGAATCCGGCGAACAAGCATGACCTAGATCATGTTGACAAGCTTGATGTTCTTGTCCTTAATGCTCTTGATGCAGTTTTGGAGTCCGGTCAGCTTTGTAGATTCGCCCCAGGACAGGCCCTTCTTTTCCCAGGAGGTGAGCCGCATGGGGGGTCCGGATCGGAACTCGAGGGCCGCCGCCCAGTTGGCATCGCGGCTCGGTGATGTAGAACCACCCCGACTGCCACCCCTTCACGGTTTCCGCAAAGGAGCCGTCAAGCTAGGTGACGTTAGGCATCTTGCCCACCATGGCTCCTCTGCACTCCGCTTGCTGGCCGCTCACAATCTTCGGCTTCACGCCTAAGATTTGCAGCCACAAGCCGAAATGAGGCTTGATGTGGAGGAAGGCCTCGCATACGACGATGAACGCAGAGATGTTGAGGACGAAGTTCGGGGCCAGATCATGGAAATCTAGCCCATAGTAGAACATGAGCCCGCGGACGCAGGGGTGAAGTGGAAACCCCAGTCCACGGACGAAGTGGGTGAGAAACATGACCCTCTCGTGGGGTCCTGGGGTTGGAATGACCTGCCTGTCGTCTGGTAGCCAGTGCACTATGTCTGCGGCCAAGTATCCGGCCGCCCAAAGATTCATGATATCCTTCTCCTTCACGGTGGAAGCCACCCACTTGCCTCCTACTCCGGACATGTTTAGCTATGCGGAGAAGACTTGGACTAGGGCGCTGGATCTCGAGGGGGCAAGAGTGGGCAAAGGAGGAAGAAGGTGTGGGTAAAAATGGGGAACTCTTATCCCTTTATAGAGGCGACGGAAGCGGTGCGCCTCCCCACTTGCCCGCTGGGAATCACTCACCTCCCAAGCGCCACGATTGATGGCATGGTGGGATTACCCATACCCGTATTGATGAGAATCCCATGATAAGGGGACACGATCTCTGCTTTGACAAGACGTGTCAAGGAAACCGCCTCGCAATATGCGTTGTGGCTGGTTGTAGGAAAATAGTTCGAATAATGACCCGATCTTAATGACATGTCACGTTGTCTAAAAAGTTGTCGGCCGATTGCATTTGTGAAATATCACTCTCTCTCTACAGTGGTGTGTGAAGATCATTTTGCGGATCTGGACACGGTGTACATGTTCAATAAATTACTTTGGAGTATTCAGAGAAGGAACCCGCCTTGCAATGCCGAAGACAAGACTGCGCGCCGGACTCATCGTCATTGAAGCCTGGTTCAGGGGCTACTGAGGGAGTCCTAGATTAGGGGGTATCCGAACAGCCGGACTGTATACATCATCCGGACTATTGAAGCGTGAAGATACAAGATTCAAGACTTCTGCCCGTGTCTGGATGGGACTCTCCTTTGCATGGAAGGCAAGCTTGGCGATCCGGATATTGTGTTTCCTTCCTTGTAACCGACTCCATGTAAACCCTAGCCCTCTCTAGTGTCTATATAAACCGGAGAGGTTGGTCCTTAGAAGGCCGATCACAATTACAATCATTCCATCATAGGCTAGCTCTTAGGGTTTAGCCTCTACGATCTCGTGGTAGATCTACTCTTGTACTGCCCATATCTTCAATATTAATCAAGCAGGAAGTAGGGTTTTACCTCCATCGAGAGGGCCCGAACCTGGGTAAAGGTTGTGTCCCTCGCTTCCTATTACCATCACCCTAGACGCCCAGATCGGGACCCCCTACCCGAGATCCGCCAGTTTTGACACCGACAGCATGAAAAGAATTTGAGAAGAGAAAAGTATAGATAGCTAGAGGAAGTTCTTAGGCATTCTTGTCCATCCATTTGGCAAAAAGAAGAAACTCCAAACAATCAAAGCAACAAATGGATGTCCTCGATGAGAAAAGGATGCAACCAACATGCTCACATAATAAAATAGCAAATGAAATATGTGGCAAAGCATGCACAATCACTCTAGCATCTATCAAGCAATTGGCGATGACTAATATATGAGTATATTGACTTAGGAGTCAAATGAGAACATTTGATCATAGGTCATACTCATCGTTTAAGCACAAGTGGTGTTACCACTTTTACATAAAGCATTATTGTGTTCACGCCATTAGAGTTGATTTAGCTCAATTCTTAGAGTAAAGTTCCCCCAAGATGTGATATCCCCCCTAAGAGGGATGAACTAACCTTGGATTTTGTTGATGATGACTTCATGTAGATGTTGAAGATGTGGATGCTCATTGTTGATGTAGATCATTTGAAGCAATCCATTGGAGTGAGTTGCACTTTCAATACCTACATGGGTTAGTCCCACAGGGAACAAACAAAGATATCCATAGACATAGAGTCAAGCACACACAAGATGATGTCCATGATAGCATTAGGTTACCTTGTCCCTTGTCTTACCAACAAGAGGGTTTGTGACCCCTTGAACTAGTGCAAGATGTGGAAGTTGTTTGCACTTGTCCTTGCCAAAATAAATATGAGTGAAGTATGTTGGCGGAGTCACCCTCAAGTACTCTCTAGTTCTTCTTCTTCGGGATCCACATCATCTTGATGGGAATACTTGGAGTTGTAGATGTACTTGATGAAGTAGAACTTGATGTAGTCTTGGGAACCCACTTGACCAAGGTCTTCGGAGCATCTTCAAACGCATCAATCTCTTCTTGAAGCTTGTCCTTGCCTTTTAGCTTGTGGTCTTGTGGTGGAAGATCATCTTGAGCTTGTGTCCCCTTGAAGGAAGTAGGGTCATACTTCTCTTGTTGAGGATCAAACTTCGTCTTGGGGTATTGATCTTCTTCCCACTCAACTCCATTGGCATTGAACCTTCGTTCAAAACCAACACCTTGATTCTTCCGGTGCTTTCCTTTCTTGCGTAAAATTTCTCAAATTGCTTACTTCCGGCAAGGCTTTTGTAAACACGTTTCTCTTTAATTCCCTTCAATAAGCTATTTTCTTGCTCAAGTGTAACTTGGCTAAGAGAATCATTAGTGGAATCAAGAGAACTACTAGAAGCAACAATATTGGATTTAGCATAATTATTGTTACTACTAGAAGAAGAATCTTTCTTGTTCTTATTGCTAGATTTTACTTGTGGCATGTAAGTAGACAAGAGTAAATGCTTGCCAATGTAAGAAGAACTTTTCTTCCGAAGATCATCATTGATGGCCTTTAAGAACCCATGCTCTTGCTCAAGATTGAGCTTTTCGAAGCGTAACTTCTCATGGGTTTTTAAAAGTTCTCGATGATCTTCTAAAGTAGTTTCATGAGCTAACTTAAGAGTGTTTAGTTCTTTAGTTAGACGCTCAATCTCCTTCTTATCATTGTCATTCGTTTTATCTTTATTAACATGATTAATTTACATTTCATCATAGTATTCATCACTAGAGTTGTCAACAAGTAAATCATCATCACCTAGCAAGTCATCTTCATCACTATTGAAATCAACATACTTGGGGTGTGTTACCTTGGGGCCTTTAGCCATGAAGCATCTCCCAATTACTTCATTTGGTGAATCAAATATGTCATAGGAGTTGGTTGACACGAGTGCTAGACCGGCAACACCTTCATCTTAAGTATATTCAGAGTCAGAGTGATAACTTCTCTCGGAGTGGTGGTCAGAGTCGGAGCAGGATACCCATTCACCAAAATGAGCTTGATGTCTTCGTTTTGTGTACCTCCTTGATGACTTGTCCTTCCTTTCTGAATCCTTGCTTCTTTGAGATGTTCTTCATTCATAGCGATCATCTCTACTCCTTCTCTCTCTTGGAGGTGACTCTTCCCTTTTGCTTCTTATTTTAGGCGAGTCTTCTCTTATTTTGTAGGGAGCCGTACACTCGTTGGAGTAGTGTCCGGGTCTTCCATAATTGTAGCAATTTCGCTCATGACTAGAAGATCTTTTGTCATTGTAGGACCTTGACTTGGAACTTCTTTCCTTGCTTCTACTCTTGTAGAATTCTTTGAAGTTCTTCACCATTAAGCTCAGTTCTTCATTGAAGGCTTGTTTCTCATTTGAGGATGTAGGAGCATCCAATGAGGCTTTGTAAGCACCACTAGATTTGTTGTGAATCTCTTCTTTGTCCTTGAGTGACATCTCATGAGCAACAATTCTTCCAATGACTTCGGTTGGCTTGAGGTCTTTGTAATTTGGCATCATTTGGATCAATGTGCAGACGGTATCATATTTTCCATCCAAGGCTCTCAAGATCTTCTTGATGATGAATTTGTCGATCATCTCTTCACTTCCTAAGTCGGCAATCTCATTTGTGATGAGAGCAAGCCTAGAGTACATTTCAGCGATACCTTCACCATCCTTCATTTTGAACTTGTCAAGTTGACTTTGGAGCACATCCAACTCCGATTCCTTGACGGAGTCAGTACCTTCGTGCATATCAATCAAAGTATCCCAAATTTCCTTTGCATTCTCAAGACAGCTGATTTTGTTGAATTCTTCGGGGCACAATCCATTGAAGATGATATCGCAAGCTTGAGCATTGTATTGCAACATCTTCAATTCTTCCATGGTAGCTTCACGGTTTGGTTCTCTCCCATCAAAGAATTCACCTTGCAAGCCAATACACACAATAGCCCAAATGGCGAGGTTATGTCTAAGAATATGCATTTTCATCTTATGTTTCCAACTAGCAAAATTAGTACCATCAAAGTAAGGACCTCTACGGTGGTAATTTCCCTCGCTAGACGCCATACTCTCCTAGGTTGTGAAACCAAGGCTATGATCACCAAAGCTATGGAAATCAAGGCAAATGGAGTCCAAAGATCTGATACCACTTGTAGGATCGAAAGTATGTCTAGAGGGGGGGTAATTAGACTACCTGACCAAATAAAAACTTAACATTTGCCCAATTTTAGTTTTTGGCAGATTTAGCAACTTAGCACAAGTCAAGCAATCTCAATACAAATCAAGCAAGCATGCAAAGAGTATATAGGCAGCGGAAAGTAAAGCATGCAACTTGCAAGAAAGTAAATGGGGGGAGTTTGGAGGGAGCAAACGCAATGTTGACACAGAGATTTTTGGTGTGGTTCCGACAGATGGTGCTATCATACATTCACGTTGATGGAGACTTCAACCCACGGAGGGTAACGGCTGTGCAAGTCCACGGAGGGCTCCACCCACGAAGGGTCCACAAAGAAGCAACCTTATCTATCCCATCATGGCCATCGCCCATGAAGGACTTGCCTCACTAGGGTATATCTTCATGAAGTAGGTGATCTCCTTTCCCTTACAAACTCCTTGGTTCAACTCCACAATCTTGACGGAGGCTCCCAAGTGACACCTAACCAATCTAGGGGACACCACTCTCCAAAAGGTAATATATGGTGTGTTGTTGATGAAATCCTTGCTCTTGTGCTTCAAATGATAGTCTCCCCAACACTCAACTCTCTCTCACAGATTTGGCTATGGTGGAAAGATGATTTGAGTGGAAAGCAACTTGGGGAAGGGTAGAGATCAAGATTCATATGGTAGGTGATACGTCTCCAACGTATCTATAATTTTTTATTGTTCCATGCTATTATATTATCTGTTTTGGATGTTTAATGGGCTTTAATATGATCTTTTATATTATATTTGGGACTAACCTATTAACCGTAGGCCCAATGCCAGTTTTTGTTGTTTTGCCTATTTTAGAGTTTTGCAGAAAAGGAATATTAAACGGAGTCCAAACAGAATGAAACCTTCGCGAGGATCTTTCTAGGACCAAAAGCAATCCAGAAGACTTGGAGTTGAAGTCTGGGACTCTATGAGGAGGCCACGATGCAGGAGGGCGCACCCAGGGGGTAGGCGCGCCCCCACCCTCGTGGGCCCCTCATAGCTCCACCGAGTACTTCTTTCACCTATATATACTCTCGTACCCTAGAAACATCAGGGGGAGCCATGAAACCACTTTTCCACCGCCGCAACCTTCTGTACCCATGAGATCCCATCTTGGGGCCTTTTCCGGCGATCTGCCAGAGGGGGAATCGATCACGGAGGGCTTCTACATCCACACCATTGCCTCTCCGATGAAACGTGAGTAGTTTATGACAGACCTTCGGGTCCATAGTTATTAGCTAGATGGCATATTCTCTCTCTTTGATTCTCAATACAAAGTTCTCCTCGATGTTCTTGGAGATCTATTTGGTGTAATATTCTTTTGCGGTGTGTTTGCCGAGATCCAATGAATTGTGGATTTATGAACAAGATTATCTATGAATGTTATTTGGTTCTTCTCTGAATTCTTATATGCATGATTTGATATATTTGCAAGTCTCTTTGAATTATCGGTTTAGTTTGGCCTACTAGATTGATCTTTCTTGCAATGGGAGAAGTGCTTAGCTTTGTGTTCAATCTTGCGGTGTCCTTTCCCAGTGACAGTAGGGGCAGCAAGGCATGTATTGTATTGTTGCCGTTGAGGATAAAAAGATGGGGTTTATATCATATTTCTTGAGTTTATCCCTCTACATCATGTCATCTTGCTTAATGCGTTACTCCGTTCTTATGAACTTAATACTCTAGATGCATGCTGGATAGAGGTCGATGTGTGGAGTAATAGTCGTAGATGCAGAATTGCTTCGGTCTACTTGACACGGATGTGATGCCTATGTTCATGATCATTGCCTTAGATGTATTCATAATTATGCGCTTTCCTATCAATTGCTCAGCAGTAATTTGTTCACCCACCGTAATACATGCTATCTTGAGAGAAGCCACTAGTGAAACTTATGCCCCCCAGGTCTCTTTCTTATTATATTGCATCTCTTTTCCTTTTTATTGCATCTTGTTTACTATTTTGCAATCTTTACTTTCCAATCTATACAGCAAAAATACCAAAGATATTTACTTTACTATCTCTATCAGATCTCACTTTTGCGAGTGATCGTGAAGGGATGACAACCCCTTTATCGTGTTGGTTGCAAGGTTCTTGATTATTTGTGCAGGTACTAGGTGACTTGTGTGTCGTCTCCTACTGGATTGATACCTTGGTTCTCAAAACTGAGGGAAATACTTACGCTACTTTGATGCATCACCCTTTCCTCTTCAAGGGAAAAGCAACGCATGCTCAAGAGGTAGAAAGAAGGATTTCTGGCGCTTGTCGCGGATATCTACGCCAAGTCAAGCCATACCAAGTACCCATCATAAACTCGTCTTCCTTGCATTACATTATTCGCCATTCACCTCTCGTTTTCCTCTCCCCCACTTCTAAAACGATTTTCGAACACCTTTGCCTTTTCTTCGCCCTTCTTCCGTTTGATCTTTTGTTTGCTTGTGCTACCATGTGCCTTCTTTTTGCTTGCATCTTCGCTTGCTAAAATTTTATGGATCCCCATCCACTTTCTAATCTTTTTAAGAGATCCAATTATGATGAACCAATTGCTAGTGAGTTGAGTGCACTAGATTATTTTTATGAGGATTTGTTTGAAATTCGTGAATCTGAAAATTGTGATGAAGGAATTTATGAAGGGATTCACGATAGCTCCTTCAATAAAAAGCATGATTGCAATGATTTTACTATAAATTCTATTGATATCAATTGTGCTAATAATATGCAAAACCCTAAGCTTGGGGACACTTGTTTTGCTATGTCCATTACTTGTTGCAATGATCATGATTGGTGTGATAGTGCGTCTTATGATCTTGAAAATTTGTTTAAGCCCCATGATGAATATGAGATTGATAACAGTGTTTGCAATATTATTGAAAGTGAGTTTGGAAGAGTGCCAACTTTAGATCCCACATATTTGGATAATGTTCAATCCTATGATTTTTTTTAAAGTGGGTTTGGAGAGGTCATGACTTTAGTTAATGTTAATCCCACTATTTTGGAAGAGTGTCAACTTTGCATGCATGTGGATCGTGTTGAAAATATTTAATGTGATAGCTATTTTTTTGAATTTGCTAATGATCCCACATGTAATTATTATGAGAGAGGAAAAAATGGTTATAGAGATTTCCATGTTGTTAAATTACCTCTTGTTATGTTGAGATTGCTATTGTTTCTTTCTGCTTCCTTGCATATGCTAGTTTTTGCTTGCTATGATAATTTGTTTTCCTATAAGATGCCTATGCATAGAAACTATGTTAGACTTAGATGTTTTTATCATGTGTTTCATGATGCTCTCTTTGCGCTTCAATTCTTGTCTTTCATGTGAGCATCATTGAAATTATTAATGCCTAGCTAGGGGCATTAAACAATAGCGCTTGTTGGGAGGCAACCCAATTTTATTTTTTGTTCTTTGCTTTTTGCTTCTGTTTAGTAATAAATAATTCATCTAGATTCTGTTTAGATGTGATTTTATGTTTTAATTAGTGTTTGTGCCAAGTAGAACCTTTGGGAAGACTTGGGTGAAGTCTTTGCGATCTTGCTGTAAAAAACAGAAACTTTTGCGCTCACAAGATTAGCTGTCATTTTTTACTGGAGAGTGATTTTAGGTTGATTCTTTTTTAAGATGATTAATAGACAAATTTTGCACGTCCACCAATTTATTTCAGAATTTTTAGAGTCACATAAGTATTCTAAAGGTACATATTGCTACAGACTCTTCTGTTTTTGATAGATTCTGTTTTTCGTGTGTTGTTTGCTTATTTTGATGAATCTATGAGTAGTATCTGGGGGTATGAACCATAGAGAAGTTGGAATACAGTAGGTTTAACACAAATATAAATAAAGAATGAGTTGATTATAGTACCTTAAAGTGGTGGTTTATTTTCTTATACTAACGGAGCTCATGATATTTTCTGTTGAAGTTTTGTGTTGTGAAGTTTTCAAGTTTTTGGGTAAAGATTTGATGGATTTTGGAATAAGCATTGGCAAGATCCTAAGCTTTGGGAGACCCAAGGCAACCCAAGATAATTCAAGGACAACCAAAATCCTAAGCTTGGGGATGCCCCGGAAGGCATCCCCTCTTTCGTCTTCGTCTATCGGTAACTTTACTTGAGGCTTAATTTTTATTCACCACATGATATGTGTTTTGCTTGGAGCATCTTGTATGATTTGAGTCTTTGCTTTTTAGTTTACCACAACCATCCCTGCTGTACAGACCTTTTGGGAGAGACACGCATGAATCGGAATTTATTAGAATACTCTATGTGCTTCACTTATATCTTTTGAGCTAGACAATTTTGCTCTAGTGCTTCGCTTATATCTTTTTAGAGCACGGTGGTGGTTTTATTTTATAGAAATTATTGATCTCTCATGCTTCACTTATATTATTTTGAGAGTCTTTTAGAACAGCATGGTAATTTTCTTTGGTCATAAAATTAGTCCTAATATGATGGGCATCCAAGATGGGTATAACAAAAAACTTTCATATAAATTGCATTGAATACTATGAGAAGTTTGATGCTTGATGATTGTTTTGAGATATGAGGATGGTGATATTAGAGACATGCTAGTAGAGTAGTTGTGAATTTGAGGAATACTTGTGTTAAACTTTGTGATTCCCGTAGCATGCACGTATGGTGAACCGTTATGTGATGAAGTTGGAGCATGATTTATTTAATGATTGCCTTCCTTATGTGTGGAGGTCGGGATCGCGCGATGGTTAACTCCTACCAACCCTTCCCCTAGGAGCATGCGTGTAGTACTTTGTTTTGATTATTTGTAGATTTTTGCAACAAGTATGTGAGTTCTTTATGACTAATGTTGAGCCCATTGATTATACGCACTCTCACCCTTCCATCATTGCTAGCCTCTCTAGTACCGCGCAATCTCGCTGGTACCATACACCCACCATATACCTTCCTCAAAACAGCCACCATACCTACCTACTATAGCATTTCCATAGCCATTCCGAGATATATTGCCATGCAACTTTCCACCGTTTTGTTTATTAGGACACGCTCCATCATTGTCATATTGCCTTGCATGATCATGTAGTTGACATCGTATTTGTGGCAAAGACACCATTCATAATTTTTCATACATGTCACTCTTGAATCATTGCACATCCCGGTACACCGCCGGAGGCATTCACATAGAGTCATATTTTGTTCTAAGTATTGCGTTGTAATTCTTGAGTTGTAAGTAAATAAAAGTGTGATGATATTCATTATTAGAGCATTGTCCCATGTGAGGAAAGGATGATGGAGACTATGATTCCCCCACAAGTCGGGTTGAGACTCCGGACTAAATAAAAAAAGAGGCTAAAAAAAAGAGAAAAGGCCCAAATAAAAAAATGAGAGAAAAAGAGAGAAGGGACAATGCTATTATCCTTTTACCACACTTTTGCTTCAAAGTAGCACCATGATCTTCATGATAGAGAGTCTCCTATGTTGTCACTTTCATATACTAGTGGGAATTTTTCATTATAGAACTTGGCTTGTATATTCCAATGATGGGCTTCCTCAAAAGTGCCCTAGGTCTTCGAGAGCAATTGATACGTCTCCAACGTATCTACTTTTCCAAACACTTTTGCCCTTGTTTTGGACTCTAACTTGCATGATTTGAATGAAACTAACCTGGACTAACGTTGTTTCCAGCAGAACTGCCATGATGTTGTTTTATGTGTAGAAAAGAAAAGTTCTTGGAATGTCCTGGAAATCCATGGAGGCACTTTTAAGATTTAATAAGATTTTTTGGCGAAAGAATCAAGGTCAGGGGGCCCACGGGCTGTCCATGAGACAGGGCGTGGGCCCCCCGGACCTCCTCCGACCTCAACTCCAACTCCATATATACCGTCTCGGGGAGAAAAAAATCAAGGAGAAAGTTTCATCACATTTTACGACACGGAGCCGCCGCCAAGCCCTAATCTCTTTCGGGGGGGCTGATCTGGAGTCTATTCAGGGCTCCGGAGAGGGGGATTCGTCGTCGTCGTCATCATCAACCATCCTCCATCACCAATTTCATGATGCTCACCATCGTGCGTGAGAATTCCATCGTAGGCTTGCTGGACGGTGATGGGTTGGATGAGATTTACCATGTAATCAAGTTAGTTTTGTTAGGGTTTGATCCCTAGTATCCACTATGTTCTGAGATTGATGTTGTTATGACTTTGCTATGCTTAATGCTTATCACTAGGACCCGAGTGCCATGATTTCATATTTGAACCTATTATGTTTTCATGAATATATGTGTGTTCTTGATCCTATCTTGCAAGTCTATAGTCACCTATTATGTGTTATGATTCGACAACCCCGAAGTGACAATAATCAGGATACTTCTCGGTGATGACCGTAGTTTGAGGAGTTCATGTATTCACTATGTGTTAATGCTTGGGTCTGGTTCTCTATTAAAAGGAGGCCTTAATATCCCTTAGTTTCCACTAGGACCCCGCTACCACGGGAGGGTAGGACAAAAGATGTCATGCAAGTTCTTTTCCATAAGCACGTGTGACTATTTACGGAATACATGCCTACATTACATTGATGAATTGGAGCTAGTTCTATATCGCCCTATGTTATAACTATTGCATGAGGAATCGCATCCGACATAATCATCCATCACTGATCCATTGCCTATGAGCTTTTCACATATTGTTCTTCGCTTATTTACTTTTCTGTTGCTACTGTTACAACTACTACAAAAACCCAAAAAAAATTATCTTTTCTGTTGCTACTGTTACCATTACTATCATACCACTCTTGCTACTAAATACTTTGCTGCAGATACTAAGTTATCCAGGTGTGGTTGAATTGACAACTCAACTGTTAATACTCAAGAATATTCTTTGGCTCCCCTTGTGTCGAATCAATAAATTTGGGTTGTACTTCACCCTCGAAAGCTGTTGCGATCCCCTACACTTGTGGGTTATCAAGACTAATTTATGGCGCCGTTTCCAGGGAGCATAGCTCTATTCTCTGAGTCACTTGGGATTTATATTTGTTGATCACTATGAAGAACTTGAAAGACGCTAAGACCAAGATTTTGCCCTCAGCTATGAGGGGAGGTAAGGAACTGACATCTAGCTCTGCACTAGATTCTCCTTCCATTATTAGTAGGCTTGCGACACCTAAACCTGCTACTGCTATGAATTCTAATATGTCGCATGTTATTGATGATGCCACTTCTGCTATACATGATGAAACTACTTCTGTGCGTGATACTACTTTGCCATTAGGTGAATTTCTTGATGAACAACTTGCTAGAGTTAGCGGGAATGAAAATATTGAAGATGCTATTGATGATAGAGATGATGAATGTTCCCCCAATGATTATGTTTTACCTGTTGTTCCTAAGGGTTATGTTATGAATGAAAAAGCTGCTATGGAAATTCTTGCTTGCAATGATAGATCTGATCTTAAGAAATTATTAGCTAAATGGAAGCAGCAGTCTCTTAATGCTAGAATGAAACCCGATCCTACTTTTGCTACTTCACCTATCTGTGTTACTGATAAGGATTACGAATTCTCTGTTGATCCTGATATTATTACTTTAGTTGAATCTGATCCTTTTTATGGCCTTGAATCTGAAATTGTTGTGGCACATCTTACCAAGTTGAATGATATAGCCACCCTATTTACTCATGATGAGAAGTCTCGCTATTTATATATCCTTAAGATATTTCCGTTCTCATTAAAGGGTGATGCTAAGACTTGGTATAATTCTCTTGCTCCTGGTTGTGTGCGTAGTCCCTAGGATATGATTTATTACTTCTCTGCTAAATATTTCCCTGCTCATAAGAAACAAGCTGCCTTGCGGGAAATATATAATTTTGTGCAAATCAAAGAAGAGAGTCTCCCACAAGCTTGGGGGAGGCTTCTCCGGTTGCTTTATGCTTTGCCTGATCATCATCTTAAGAAAAATGAAATACTTGATATCTTTTATAATGGACTAATCGATGCTTCCAAGGACCACTTGGATAGTTGTGTTGGTTGTGTTTTCAGGGAAAGAACAGTCGACAAAGCTGAAATATTATTGAATAATATGTTGACTAATAAAAATAATTGGACTCTTCCCGAGCCAGTTCCTGAAGTAATTCTTGAACCAATTGAGCCAACTCCTGAACCTATTCCTAAACCCACTCCGAAGAAGAGAGGTGTTTTATTTCTCAGTCCTGAAGATATGCAAGAGGCAGAGAAATCAATGAAAGAAAAAGGTATTAAAGCTGAAGATGTTAAGAATTTACCTCCTATTAAAGAAATACATGGTATGAACATACCGCCTGAAGAACTACATTGTCTTGATAACCCGACACAGGTAGTGAAGGTAAATTCTCTCTATAGATACGATAAAGTTGAAATACCCTCTACTAAATTTCACAGCCCTTGCTTAGATGAATTTGATGACTTTATGGCTAGACAAGAAAGTTTTAATGCTTATGATGGTAGAGAGTTAAAGAATAATGCTTTCGAGATAGGACGCGTAGGTGATAATCTGGCTAGAGTTAAAGATGAACTTCACCGCGTTAGCAAATATGCTTCTATGGTTGCTACTCAAGCTGAGCAAGTACTCAAAGCTCAAAATGATTTGCTTGATGAATTGAATAATAAAAATGACTTTGCTGTTAGAGTGGCTACTAGAACTGGTAGAATGACTCGGGAACCTTTGCATCCTGAAGGCCACCCTAAGAGAATCGAGCAAGATTCTCAGAGAAATAATTTAGAGGCACCTAGTTCTTCTAAGAAGAAGAAGAAGAAAAATGATAGAACCTTACATGCTTCTAGTGAACTTACTATAGACACACCTGAGAATCCCAATGATATTTCTATTTCTGATGCTGAAACGCAATCAGGTGATGAACATGAACCTAGTAATAATGTTAATGATAATGTTCATGTTGATGCTCAACCTAGCAAAGATAATGATGTAGAGATTGAACCTGCTTTTGATCTTGATAACCCACAATTAAAGAATCAACGTTATGATAAGAGAGATTTTGTTGCTAGGCAGCACGGTGAAGAAAGAGATCCATGGGTTCAGAAACCCATGCCCTTTCCTCCTAAACCATCCAAGTCAAAGGATGATGAGGATTTTAAGCGTTTTGCTGAAATGATTAGACCCATTTTCTTAGGTATGCGCTTAACTGATATGCTGAAAGTAAATCCTTATGCTAAATATATGAAGGATATCATCACAAATAAAAGAAAGATACCGGAAGCTGAAATTTCCACCATGCTTGCTAATTACACTTTTAAGGGTGGAATACCAAAGAAACTTGGAGATCCGGGTGTACCAACTATACCATGCTCTATTAAAATAAATTATGTTAGAACTGCTTTATGTGATCTTGGAGCCGGTGTTAGTGTTATGCCTCTCTCTTTATATCGTAGACTTGAATTGAATAAGTTGACACCTACTGAACACCGGGGATGTCAGACGGTTGCCACGCAAACACGTCGACGTTCGCCTGCAGGAAAGCAACGAGCGCGCTTTCCTATTTAGGGTCGAGAGTGGCACTGATGGTGAAAGTACCACCAGTGCCGTCCTCCTTGGCGGACACCTTCTTGGTCTCTGGTGGAGCTGCCATTGCCTTCTTACACTTGCCGGTGGAGCTCGATGGTGCGTCCTCGACGGTAGCGCAGCACTCCAAAGAGGTGCGCTTGCCGGAGTGGGCATCAGAACTCTCACTGGACTTGGTCTTCTTCTTCGCCCCGGGAGCTTCAACGGCAAGTGGTTTGCGATCTGCTGCGGCTGCTGCTTCCCGGTAGATCTTGTCGGCGCAGATAAGGGCATCCTTCTTGTCGCCAGGGACAGAGATGACACTTCTCGGGGCTGGCATCTTCAGCACGTTGTATGCATAGTGAGAGGCTGCCATAAATTTGGCGAGTGCTAGACGGCCGAGTATCCTATTGTAAGGCAATGGAAAGTCAGCGACGTCAAAAGTGACCCTCTCAGTTCTGAAGTTCAACTCGCTGCCAAATGTCACCGGCAACGTGATCTTTCCCTTCGGCTTGCTCCTTCCCGGATTGATTCCTTGGAACGTGCCAGTCTCTTCGAGCTCGCTATCAGGGATCTAGAGTTTCTAGAGTACCGCGGAGGAGATCAGGTTCAAGCCGGCCCCGCCGTCAACTAGCATCTTAGTGACCTTGAGGTTGCGGATCGTTGGTGAAACCAACATCGGCAAGCACCCGACCGCAGTTATGCGATCAGGGTGGTCCTCAATATCAAAGATGATAGGCGTGCTGGGCCATTTCAGAGGCCTGCGTGACTCGACGGGTGTTCTGCTGCATTGACTTCCCGCATCCACTGCTTGAGCTGGCGGTGGGAAGTATGCAGAGATGCACCGCCATCAACGCACAAGACCTCTGTGGCTTTCTGGAACTCCTGCTCATCGGTCTCATCATCATCCATATCTTCATCCTCGTCGTCATCTTCATCCTTGTCGCGGCCGCGGGGAGGTCGGTCTCCTTGCCGCTGCTTGGCCTTGCTGCGGCGTCCTCCTCGGCCAGGGCGTTTCTTGCCGGCTCCTCCAGCACCTTCCTGGTCCTTCTCCTTGTCGCGTCGCTCGTATTCAGCCTTTTGCTGCTCGACAAGCTGCTCGACCTTCTTGCAGCTCTGGAGGTCATGGCCCTTGGTGCGGTGGATTTTGCAGTACTGCTTGTTGGTGTCGTCCTGCTTGTCGGCGACCGCCACAGCCTGGCAGTTGTTGCCGCCGGAGCTACCAGTTTTGGCTTCCTTGGCGCCACCTCCGTTGCCGGACTGCTCAATGACTAGCACATCTTTGCCTTTCTTCTTCCGGTTGTTCCGCCGCCGGTTTTTCTTTGTCGGGGCGGTCCCCTCACTATCTGATCCTGCTGCTTCTATATTCTCTCTGGGGAGTTTCCTCCCCTCCTCAGCACGCGCACACTTGTCAGCCAGGGCGTATAGCTCACTGACGTCTCTGATCTTGCACATCGCCATCTCCTCCCGCATTCTGCGGTTCCGCACGTTCTGATGGAACACGCTGATTACCGCGGCAGGGTGGACATCTGGGATGTTGTGCTGTATGCGGCTGAATCTCTGAATGTACTTGCGCAGGGGCTCTCCTTCCTTCTGGGCGAGCAGATGAAGGTCGCTTTCTTGGCCAGGAGGCTTGTGGCCGCCTGTAAAAGCGCCGACAAACTGATGGCATAGGTCTGCCCAGGAGGATATGGAGTTGTTCGGCAAGTGCATGAGCCAGGATCTGACATTGGGCTTGAGTACCAGCGGGAAGTAGTTGGCAAGGATCTTGTCATCCCGCCCCCCAGCAGCTTGCACCGCGATGGTGTAGATGCTGAGGAACTCCGACGGATGCGACTTGCCGTCGTACTTCTCTGGCACGTCTGGCTTGAAATTCTTCGTGCTGGGCCACTGGACTTGCCGCAGCTCACGAGTGAACGCAGGGCAACCTACCGCGTACGGCAAGTCGCCTGGTTCCCCTGGCGCATGCATGTCGACAGAGGGCCCAGCGCGCTGGTCTGATTGACGCCGCGCTTCTCTTCGGCGCTCGATATGAGTTCGAGCGTATTCTTGCGGTCGCTCGTGAAGAACTTGGCGTTGATCGCGACGAGCTCGTGGATCTGATGACGCGGTAGAGTCGCCATCGAGGTGGATCCGGCGAGTCGGCGATCTTGGCCTTCGGGGTGGAGAATGCATGGTGGTCGCACCTCCACCGGTTTCGTCGCCACCGGCTCGTGCCCGGCAATCCTGCCGCGGCAGCGATGTACTCGACTGCCGCGGGGTGTCGCCATTGGCGAAGCCGATGAGACTCTGAATGGTGGCCCTCCATTCATTGATCTTGTCTGCCATTGGAGGGTAATCCAAGAGCAGTTGAGCTTGTGCCAAAGCTTCTGCTGGAGTGGTGGGCGGTAGTGGCGAACGGTGCGAAGAGCGGGATAAGCTCGGACTTCTAACTATGTTAGAAGGAGCAGTATCCCGTCCAGGCGACTGTGTCTCGCTCGTGCTAGCATGTTGGCGTGCACGCTGATCTTGAGCACCCCGAGATCCTCCAGCTCGATCTTGGTCCAACAAGCGTATGGTACTGCGAATACCATGACGATGTCGGTCCTGCGCCTCCTGAGATGGGCGCGGTACATGCACGGACGCCGAGGTCTGCGCAGCCTTGTCCTTGGACCTGGCTGCACCGTGAGTTCCCTCGTCGATGTCCGTTCTTCCGCCGACGTCTACCCCACCACCCGCTCGCTCCGGCGGTGGTGGGATCGACGAGGACGGAACGGCTGCCGCCGAAGTCTTCTTCTTCGGTGGCATGTCGATGAAGAAGATGAAGATCTAACTCGTGTGAACGCCGGATCAGGTTCACACAATCCCGACGCCCCCTACCTGGCGCGCCAAAGATGTCGGGGAAACTGATCCACGAGCACCTATGGGACCGGCGGACCGAGCCCCTTTCGGTTCGGCAGGGGGCGGAGGTCGCACAAAGAGCAGATCGAGGCGAAGCACACGAGCAGTTTACCCAGCTTCGGAGCTCTCCGGAGAGATAATACTCCTACTGTTGCATGTCTGAGTGTATTGAGCTCTTGCTCGGGAGTGCTGAGTGCTACAGTACACACCAGCTGCTAACAAGACCGAGCGTGAGTGTTTTCTGGCCTTCGGAACCTTCCGAACCCCCCTCTACGTTGCGCATGGGCCTCCTTTTATATGCTCAAGGGGTCACCGACAGGTGGCAACATAGACAAGGGTAAAAATGGAAAAGGACTTGCGGTTGGTTCAACAACCTGTACAGTGTACCATACCTAACCCTGACGGCAGGGGACAAAGGCATTAAATGCCCGTCTACGTCGCCCAAATAGTGCAAACAGGGACCGTCAAGGACGCCACCGCTCGCCACGATGGCAATCTTGTTAGCGCCGCTTGCCACCGCGCACCGCTGGCTGCATAGCCTCTCGCCACGCGCGCCTGGAAAGGCCCCAGGGCGACACGTTGGTGGATGCGCTGGAGCGTAGGTACAGGGTGGTAGCGTGCCACGGCAAGTGCCTTGCCGCGGTCGTTGTCTTGTCACGTCCAGAAGCTTGTCGCTCCCCGGGCCTTGCCGGGACGCGTGGCGCGTCGCGGCAAATTCCTTGAGATGCCTTGGTGGGCCTTCCCGGCAAGCTCCTCTTGCCGGGGCCTTGTCTCCTTGGCTTGGATACTTTGTTCTTATGCCTTGGTTGGCCTTCCCGGCAAGCTCCTCTTGCCGGGGCCTTGTCTCCTTGGCTTAGATACTTTGTTCTTGAATGGCTCCACAGGAACCGCGGAGGACCTTGGCGGTCACCCGGCAAGCCTTGCCGCGGGTGGCTGCAACTGCCCGTGCACAAGTTCGGGATACTAGGGTACCCCTACTCTAGTACACCGACAATAAGTAGTCGAATAATTATGCAACTATGTGAAGACTCTCCCAATTAATAATTTCAGATCTTGATACTTTATTCAAACAGCAAGCAAAGCTAAAGAAAACTACATTGCAAGGATAGCACAACTCATGTGAAGAAGCAAAAACTTAGGCTCAACCGATACTAACCGATAGTTGTTGAAGAAGAAATGTGGGATGCCTACTGGGGCATCCCCAAGCTTAGATGCTTGAGACTTCTTGAAATATTATCTTGGGGTGCCTTGGGCATCTCCAAGCTTGAACTTTTGTGTCTCCTTAATTCCTCTCATATCATGGTTTCTCTTCTTTTATCAAAAGCTTCATTCACAACAAACTCAACAAGAACTCGTGAGATAGGTTAGTATAAACCAATGCAAAACCTTATCATTTTCTACTGTAAAAAATCACTTAAATTATTATTCAACATTGAATACTAAATGTCTCTGTATATTTAATACTCCTATCCTCAAATAGAATCATTAAACAAGCAAACATATGCAAACAATGCAACCATAACAGCAATCTGCCAAAACAGTACAGTCTGTAAGGAATGCAACAGTATCAATACTTCCCTAACTACAAAAAATATGAGAGAAAATTCCCACTGTAATAAATTTATCAGATCTTAATATGCAAAAAGATTCAACGTTATACCATTCTCTGACTTTCCTAGGGAATTTTTGCAACAGCGGTAAACTTTCTGTTTTCAAACAGCAACATGTATACTAGCAAAATAAGCATGGCAAAGGCTATCCTTGACATTTTTATTGAGACTAAAGATGCAAAACATTATTCTAACTAACAGCAAGCAAAAACTAATACGAGAAAATGATGCTCCAAGCAAAACACATATCATGTGGTGAATAAAAATATAGCTCCAAGTAAAGTTACCGATGAACGAAGACGAAAGAGGGGATGCCATCCGGGGCATCCCCAAGCTTAGGCTCTTGGTTGTCCTTGAATATTACCTTGGGGTGCCTTGGGCATCCCCAAGCTTAGGCTCTTACCACTCCTTATTCCATAGTCCATCGAATCTTTACCCAAAACTTGAAAACTTCAACCACACAAAACTCAACACAAAACTCGTAAGCTCCGTTAGTATAAGAAAATAAAACCACCACTTAGGTACTGTAATGAACTCATTCTAAATTCATATTGATGTAACATCTACTGTACTCTGATACGTCTCCGTCGTATCTACTTTTCCAAACACTTTTGCCCTTGTTTTGGACTCTAACTTGTATGATTTGAATGGAACTAACCCGGACTGACGTTGTTTTCAGCAGAATTGCCATGGTGTTGTTTTTGTGCAGAAAATAAAAGTTCTCGGAACGACCTGAAACTCCACAGAATGTCTTAGGATAATTAATAAAAAATCCTCTCCAAATAAGAAGACCAGGGGGCCCACACCCTGTTCACGAGGGTGGTGAAGGAAATATGCCCTAGAGGCAATAATAAAGTTATTATTTATTTCCTCATATCATGATAAATGTTTATTATTCATGCTAGAATTGTATTAACCGGAAACATAATACATGTGTGAATACATAGACCAACATAACGTCACTAGTATGCCTCTACTTGACTAGCTCAGTAATCAAAGATGGTTATGTTTCCTAACCATAGACATGTGTTGTCATTTGATTAACGGGATCACATCATTAGGAGAATGATGTGATTGACATGACCCATTCCGTTAGCCTAGCACTTGATCGTTTAGTATATTGCTATTGCTTTCTTCATGACTTATACATGTTCCTATAACTATGAGATTATGCAACTCCTGTTTACCTGAGGAACACTTTGGGTGCTACCAAACGTCACAACGTAACTGGGTGATTATAAAGGAGTACTAGAGGTGTCTCCAAAGGTACATGTTGGGTTGGCGTATTTCGAGATTAGGTTTTGTCACTCCGATTGTCGGAGAGGTATCTCTGGGCCCTCTCGGTAATGCACATCACTATAAGCCTTGCAAGCATTGTAGCTAATGAGTTAGTTACGGAATGATGCATTACGTAACGAGTAAAGAGACTTGCTGGTAACGAGATTGAACTAGGTATTGGATACCGACGATTGAATCTCGGGCAAGTAACATACCGATGACAAAGGGAACAACGTATGTTGTTATGCGGTTTGACCGATAAAGATCTTCATAGAATATGTAGGAGCCAATATGAGCATCCAGGTTCCGCTATTGGTTATTGACCGAGAATAGTTCTAGGTCATGTCTACATAGTTCTCGAACCCGTAGGGTCCGCACGCTTAACGTTACAATGACAGTTTTATTATGAGTTTATATATTTTGATGTACCGAAGGTTGTTCGGAGTCCCGGATGTGATCCAGGACATGACGACGAGTCTCGAAATGGTCGAGACATAAAGATTGATATATTGGAAGCCTATATTAGGTTATCGGAATTGTTCCGGGAGAAACCGGGATTTTTCCGGAGTACCGGGGGGTTACCGGACCCCCCCCCCCGGGGGGGGGGGGTTATTGGGCCTACATGGGCCATGAGGGAGAAGAGGAGGGCCGGCCAGGGCAGGCCGCGCGCCCCCTCCCCCCCTAGTCCGAATAGGACAAGGAGGGGGGCGCCCCCCTTTCCTCTTTCCCCTCCCCCCTTTCCTTCTCCACCAAGTCAAGAGGGAGGAGTCCTACTCCTGGTGGGAGTAGGACTCCTCGAGGCGCACACCTTCGGTCCGGCCACACCTCCCCCTCCCTCCTTTATATACGGGGGCAGGGGGCACCCTAGAACACATAAGTTGATCTACGTGATCGTTCCTTAGCCGTGTGCGGTGCCCCCCTCCACCATATTCCACCTCGGTCATATTGTCGTGGAGTTTAGGCGAAGCCCTGCGCCGGTAGAACATCATCATCGTCACAACGCCGTCGTGCTGACAGAACTCATCCCTGACACTTTGCTGGATCGGAGTCCAGGGATCGTCATCGAGCTGAACATGTGCTGAACTCGGAGGTGCCGTATGTTCGGTACTTGGATCGGTCGGATAGTGAAGACGTACGACTACATCAACCGCGTTGTCATAACGGTTCCGCTTACGGTCTACGAGGGTACGTGGACATTACTCTCCCCTCTCGTTGCTATGCATCACCATGATCTTGCGTGTGCGTAGGAAATTTTTTGAAATTACTGCGTTCCCTAACAGTGGTATCAGAGCCTGGTTTTATGCGTAGATGTCATATGCACGAGTAGAACACAAGTGAGTTGTGGGCGATACAAGTCATACTGCTTACCAGCATGTCACACTTTGGCTCAGCGGTATTGTGAGATGAAGCGGCCCGGACCGACATTACGCGTACGCTTACGCGAGACTGGTTTCACCGTTACGAGCACTCGTGCTTAAAGGTGACTGGCGGGTGTCTGTCTCTCTCACTTTAGCTGAATCGAGTGTGGCTACGCCCGGTCCTTGCGAAGGTTAAAACAGCATTAACTTGACGAACTATCGTTGTGGTTTTTTTATGCGTAGGTAAGAACGGTTCTTGCTAAAGCCCGTAGCAGCCACGTAAAATTTGCAACAACAAAGTAGAGGACGTCTAACTTGTTTTTGCAGGGCATGTTGTGATGTGATATGGTCAAGACGTGATGCTATATATTTGTATGAGATGATCATGTTTTGTAACCGAAGTTATCGGCAACTGGCAGGAGCCATATGGTTGTCGCTTTATTGTATGAAATGCAAACGCCCTGTAATTGCTTTACTTTATCACTAAACGGTAGCGATAGTCGTAGAAGCAATAGATGGCGTAATGACAACGATGCTACGATGGAGATCAAGGTGTCGCGCCGGTGACGATGGTGATCACGACGGTGCTTCGAAGATGGATATCACAAGCACAAGATGATGATGGCCATATCATATCACTTATATTGATTGCATGTGATGTTTATCCTTTATGCATCTTATCTTGCTTTGATTGACAGTAGCATTTTAAGATGATCTCTCACTAAATTATCAAGAAGTGTTCTCCCTGAGTATGCACCATTGCCAAAGTTCGTCGTGCCCAGACACCACGTGATGATCGGGTGTGATAAGCTCTACGTCCATCTACAACGAGTGCAAGACAGTTTTGCACACGCGGAATACTCAGGTTAAACTTGACAAGCCTAGCATATAACAGATATGGCCTCGGAACACGGAGACCAAAAGGTCGAGCGTGAATCATATAGTAGATATGATCAACATATTGATGTTCACCGTTGAAACTACTCCATCTCATGTGACGATCGGACATGGTGTAGTTGATATGGATCACGTAATCACTTAGAAGATTAGAGGGATGTCTATCTAAGTGGGAGTTCTTAAGTAATATGATTAAGTGAACTTAAATTTATCATGAACTTAGTACCTGATAGTATTTTGCTTGTCTATGTTTGTTGTAGATAGATGGCTCGTGTTGTTGTTCCGTTGAATTTTAATGCGTTCCTTGAGAAAGCAAAGTTGAAAGATGATGGTAGCAATTACACGGACTGGGTCCATAACCTGAGGATTATCCTCATTGCTGCACAGAAGAATTACGTCCTGGAAGCACCGCTGGGTGCCAGGCCTGCTGCTGATGCAACTGACGACGTTAAGAACGTCTGGCAGAGCAAAGCTGATGACTACTCGATAGTTCAGTGTGCCATGCTTTAAGGCTTAGAACCGGGTCTTCAACGACGTTTTGAACATCATGGAGCACATGAGATGTTCCAGGAGTTGAAGTTAATATTTCAAGCAAATGCCCGGATTGAGAGATATGAAGTCTCCAATAAGTTCTATAGCTGCAAGATGGAGGAGAATAGTTCTGTCAGTGAACACATACTCAAAATGTCTGGGTATAATAATCACTTGATTCAACTGGGAGTTAATCTTCCTGATGATAGTGTCATTGACAGAATTCTTCAATCACTGCCACCAAGCTACGAGAGCTTCGTGATGAACTATAATATGCAAGGGATGAACAAGACTATTCCCGAGCTCTTCGCAATGCTAAAAGCCGCGGAGGTAGAAATCAAGAAGGAGCATCAAGTTTGATGGTTAACAAGACCACCAGTTTCAAGAAAAAGGGCAAAGGGAAGAAGAAGGGGAACTTCAAGAAGAACAGCAAACAAGTTGCTGCTCAAGAGAAGAAACCCAAGTCTGGACCTAAGCCTGAGACTGAGTGCTTCTACTGCAAGCAGACTGGACACTGGAAGCGGAACTGCCCCAAGTATTTGGCGGATAAGAAGGATGGCAAAGTGAACAAAGGTATATGTGATACACATGTTATTGATGTGTACCTTACTAATACTCGCAGTAGTACCTGGGTATTTGATACTGGTTCTGTTGCTAACATTTGCAACTCGAAACAGGGACTACGGATTAAGCGAAGATTGGCTAAGGACGAGGTGACGATGCGCGTGGGAAATGGTTCCAAAGTCGATGTGATCGCGGTCGGCACGCTACCTCTACATCTACCATCGGGATTAGTTTTAGACCTAAATAATTGTTATTTGGTGCCAGCGTTGAGCATGAACATTATATCTGGATCTTGTTTGATGCGAGACGGTTATTCATTTAAGTCGGAGAATAATGGTTGTTCTATTTATATGAGTAATATCTTTTATGGTCATGCACCCTTGAAGAGTGGTCTATTTTTATTGAATCTCGATAGTAGTGATACACATATTCATAGTGTTGAAACCAAAAGATGCAGAGTTGATAATGATAGTGCAACTTATTTGTGGCACTGTCGTTTAGGTCATATCGGTGTAAAGCGCATGAAGAAACTCCATACTGATGGGCTTTTGGAATCACTTGATTATGAATCACTTGGTACTTTTGTGAACCGTGCCTCATGGGCAAGATGACTAAAACGCCGTTCTCCGGAACTATGGAGCGAGCAACTGATTTTTTGGAAATCATACATACTGATGTTTGTGGTCCAATGAATGTTGAGGCTCGCGACGGGTATCGTTATTTTCTCACATTCACAGATGATTTGAGCAGATATGGGTATATCTACTTAATGAAACACAAGTCTGAAACATTTGAAAAGTTCAAAGAATTTCAGAGTGAAGTGGAAAATCATCGTAACAAGAAAATAAAATTTCTACGATCTGATCGTGGAGGAGAATATTTGAGTTACGAGTTTGGTCTACATTTGAAACAATGCGGAATAGTTTCGCAACTCACGCCACCCGGAACACCACAACGAAATGGTGTGTCCGAACGTCGTAATCGTACTTTACTAGATATGGTGCGATCGATGATGTCTCTTACTGATTTACCGCTATCATTTTGGGGTTATGCTTTAGAGACTGCCGCATTCACATTAAATAGGGCACCATCAAAATCCGTTGAGACGACGCCTCATGAACTGTGGTTTGGCAAGAAACCAAAGTTGTCGTTCCTTAAAGTTTGGGGCTGCGATGCTTATGTGAAGAAACTTCAACCAGATAAGCTCGAACCCAAATCGGAGAAATGTGTCTTCATAGGATACCCAAAAGAGACTGTTGGGTACACCTTCTATCACTGATCTGAAGGCAAGATTTTCGTTGCAAAATTCGGATCCTTTCTAGAGAAGGAGTTTCTCTCGAAAGAAGTGAGTGGGAGGAAAGTAGAACTTGATGAGGTAACTATACCTGCTCCCTTATTGGAAAGTAGTTCCTCACAAGAACCGGTTCCTGTGACAACTACACCAATCAGTGAGGAAGCTAATGATATTGATCATGAAACTTCAGATCAAGTTTCTGCTGAACCTCGTAGGTCTACCAAAGTAAGATTCGCACCAGAATGGTACGCTAATGCTATTTTGAAAGTCATGTTACTTGACCATGATGAACCTACGAACTATGAGAAAGCGATGATGAGCCCAGATTCCGCAAAATGGCTAGAGGCCATGAAATCTGGGATGGGATCCATGTATGAGAACAAAGTATGGACTTTGGTTGACTTGCCCGATGATCGGCAAGCTATTGAGAATAAATGGATTTTTAAGAAGAAGACTGATGCTGATGGTAATGTAACTGTCTATAAAGCTCGACTTGTTGCAAAAGGTTTTCGACAAATTCAAGGGGTTGACTACGATGAGACTTTCTCACCCGTAGCGATGCTTAAGTCTGTCCGAATCATGTTAGCAATTGCTGCATTTTATGATTATGAAATTTGGCAAATGGATGTCAAAACTGCATTCTTGAATGGATTTCTGGAAGAAGAGTTGTATATGATGCAGCCAGAAGGTTTTGTTGATCCAAAAGGTGCTAACAAAGTGTGCAAGCTCCAGCGATCAATTTATGGACTGGTGCAAGCATCTCGGAGTTGGAATAAACGCTTTGATAGTGTGATCAAAGCATATGGTTTTATACAGACTTTTGGAGAAGCCTGTATTTACAACAAAGTGAGTGGGAGCTCTGTAGCATTTCTGATATTATATGTAGATGACATATTATTAATTGGAAATGATATAGAATTTCTGGATAGCATAAAGGGATACTTGAATAAAAGTTTTTCTATGAAAGACCTCGGTGAAGCTACTTATATATTGGGCATCAAGATTTATAGAGATAGATCAAGACGCTTAATTGGACTTTCACAAAGCACATACCTTGATAAAGTTTTGAAGAAGTTCAAAATGGATCAGGCAAAGAAAGGGTTCTTGCCTGTACTACAAGGTGTGAAGTTGAGTCAAACTCAATGCCCGACCACAGTAGAAGATAGAGAGAAAATGAAAGATGTTCCCTATGCTTCAGCCATAGGCTCTATCATGTATGCAATGTTGTGTACCAGACCAGACGTATGCTTAGCAATAAGCTTGGCAGGAAGGTACCAAAGTAATCCAGGAGTGGATCACTGGACAGCGGTCAAGAACATCCTGAAATACCTGAAAAGGACTAAGGATATGTTTCTCGTATATGGAGGTGACAAAGAGCTAGTCTTAAATGGTTACGTAGATGCAAGCTTTGACACTGATCCGGACGATTCTAAGTCGCAAACCGGATATGTTTTTATTAAACGGTGGAGCTGTAAGTTGGTGCAGTTCTAAACAAAGCGTCGTGGCGGGATCTACATGTGAAGCGGAGTACATAGCTGCTTCGAAAGCAGCAAATGAAGGAGTCTGGATGAAGGAGTCCATTTCCGATCTAGGTGTCATACCTAGTGCATCGGGACCAATGAAGATCTTCTGTGACAATGCTAGTGCAATTGCCTTGGCAAAGGAATCCAGATTTCACAAGAGGACCAAGCACATCAAGAGACGCTTCAATTCCATCTGGGATCAAGTCCTGGTGGGAGACATAGAGATTTTCAAGATACATATGGATCTGAATGTTGCAGACCCAATGACTAAGCCTCTTCCACGAGCAAAACATGATCAGCACCAAGACTCCATGGGTGTTAGAATCATTACTATGTAATCTAGATTATTGACTCTAGTGCAAGTGGGAGAATGAAGGAAATATGCCCTAGAGGCAATAATAAAGTTATTATTTATTTCCTCATATCATGATAAATGTTTATTATTCATGCTATAATTGTATTAACCGAAAACATAATACATGTGTGAATACATAGACCAACATAACGTCACTAGTATGCCTCTACTTGACTAGCTCATTAATCAAAGATGGTTATGTTTCCTAACCATAGACATGTGTTGTCATTTGATTAACGGGATCACATCATTAGGAGAATGATGTGATTGACATGACCCATTCCGTTAGCCTAGCACTTGATCGTTTAGTATATTGCTATTGCTTTCTTCATGACTTATACATGTTCCTGTAACCATGAGATTATGCAACTCCCGTTTACCGGAGGAACACTTTGGGTGCTACCAAACGTCACAACGTAACTGGGTGATTATAAAGGAGTACTACAGGTGTCTCCAAAGGTACATGTTGGGTTGGCGTATTTCGAGATTAGGTTTTGTCACTCCGATTGTCGGAGAGGTATCTCTGGGCCCTCTCGGTAATGCACATCACTATAAGCCTCTCAAGCAATGTAGCTAATGAGTTAGTTATGGAATGATGCATTACATAACGAGTAGAGAGACTTGCCGGTAACGAGATTGAACTAGGTATTGGATACCGACGATCGAATCTCGGGCAAGTAACATACCGATGACAAAGGGAACAACATATGTTGTTATGTGGTTTGACCGATAAAGATCTTCGTAGAATATGTAGGAGCCAATATGAGCATCCAGGTTCCGCTATTGGTTATTGACCAAGAATAGTTCTAGGTCATGTCTACATAGTTCTCGAACCCGTAGGGTCCGCACGCTTAACGTTATGATGACAGTTTTATTATGAGTTTATATATTTTGATGTACAGAAGGTTGTTCGGAGTCCCGGATGTGATCCAGGACATGACGAGGAGTCTCAAAATGGTCGAGACATAAAGATTGATATATTGGAAGCCTATATTAGGTTATCGAAATCGTTCCGGGAGAAACCGGGATTTTTCCGGAGTACCGGGGGGTTACCGGAACCCCCGGGGGTTATTGGGCCTACATGGGCCATGAGGGAGAAGAGGAGGGCCGGGTAGGGCAGGCCGCGCGCCCCCTCCCCCCCTAGTCCGAATAGGACGAGGAGGGGGGCGGCGCCCCCCTTTCCTCTTTCCCCTCCCCCCTTTCCTTCTCCACCAAGGCAAGAGGGGGGAGTCCTACTCCCGGTGGGAGTAGGACTCCTCCAGGCGCACCCCTTGGGGGCCGTCCGCACCTCCCCCTCCCTCCTTTATATATGGGGGCGGGGGGCACCCTAGAACACACAAGTTGATCTACGTGATCTTTCCTTAGCCGTGTGCGGTGCCCCCCTCCACCTCGGTCATATCGTCGCGGAGTTTAGGCGAAGCCCTGCGCCGGTAGAACATCATCATCGTCACCATGCTGTCGTGCTGACGGAACTCATCCCCGAGACTTGGTTGGATCGGAGTCCGGGGATCGTCATCGAGCTGAACGTGTGCTGAACTCGGAGGTGTCGTACGTTCGGTACTTGGATCGGTCGGATCGTGAAGATGTACGACTACATCAACCGCGTTGTCATAACGCTTCCGCTTACGGTCTACGAGGGTACATGGACATTACTCTCCCTTCTTGTTGCTATGCATCACCATGATCTTGCGTGTGCGTAGGAAAAATTTTGAAGTTACTACGTTCCCTAACAGGTGGGGGCGTGCCCTCCCTCCCTGGGCGTGCCCCCCTACCTCGTGGGCCCCCTGGTGGCCCTCCGACGCCAACTCCAACTCCATATTTTGGCTTTCGGGGACAAAAAAATCAGTGAGAAGAAATCATCACGTTTTACGATATGGAGCCGCCGCCAAGCCCTAATCTCTCTCGGGAGGGCTTATCTGGAGTCCGTTCGGGGCTCCGGAGAGGGGCATTCGCCACCGTCGTCATTATCAACCATCCTCCATCACCAATTTCATGATGCTCACCGCCGTGTGTGAGTAATTCCATCGTAGGCTTGCTGGACGGTGATGGGTTGGATGAGATTTATCATGTAATCGAGTTACTTTTGTTAGAGTTTGATCCCTAGTATCCACTATGTTCTGAGATTGATGTTGCTATGACTTTGCTATGCTTAATGCTTGTCACTAGGGCCCGAGTGCTATGATTTCAGATCTGAACCTATTATGTTTTCATGAATATATGTGAGTTCTTGATCCTATCTTGCATGTCTATAGTCACCTACTATGTGTCATGATCCGGCAACCCCGAAGTAACAATAATCAGAACCACTCCCGGTGATGACCATAGTTTGAGGAGTTCATGTATTCACTATGTGCTAATGCTTTATTTCGGTTCTCTATTAAAAGGAGGCCTTAATATCCCTTAGTTTCCAATAGGACCCCGCTGCCACGGGAGGGTAGGACAAAAGATGCCATGCAAGTTCTTTTCCATAAGCACGTATGACTATATTCGGAATACATGCCTACATTACATTGATGAACTGGAGCTAGTTCTGTGTCACCCTATGTTATGACTGTTACATGATGAACCACATCCGGCATAATTATCCATCATTGATCCGGTGCCTACGAGTTTTCCATATACTGGTTCTCGCTTATTTACTTTTCCGTTGTTACTGTTACAATCACTACAAAATACCAAAAACATTACTTTTGCGGTCTTTACTTTTGTTACCATTACCACCACTATCATATTACTTTGCTACTAAACACCTTGCTGCAGATACTAAGTTTCCAGGTGAGGTTGAATTGACAACTTAGCTGCTAATACTTGAGAATATTCTTTGGCTCCCCTTGTGTCAAATCAACAAATTTGGGTTGAATACTCTACCCTCGAAAATTGTTGCGATCCCCTATACTTGTGGGTTATCAAGACCTTTTTGTGGTGCCGTTGCCGAGGAGCATAGCTCTATTCTTTGAGTCACTTGGGATTTATATCTGCTGGACACTATGAAGAACTTGAAAGACGCTAAGACCAAGATTTTACCCTCAACTACGAGGGGAGGTAAGGAACTACCATCTAGCTCTGCACTAGATTCTCCTTCTGCTATAAGTAAGCTTGCAACACCTAAACCTGCTACTGCTATGAATTCTGATATGTCGCATGTTATTGATGATACCACTTCTGTTATGCATGATACTTGTGATGAAACAACTTCGATGTTTGATACTACTGTGCCCCTTGGTGAATTTCTTGATGAGCAAATTGCTAGGTCTAGAGAAAGAGAAATTATTACACCTGAATACGATGATGATAGTGATCATGAGAATATGCCTCCTATTCCTGAGGGTTATCTTTTTGATGCAGAATCTTCTGCCGCTATTTTTGCTTGCCAAGATAGATATGAACTTAAGAGGTTGCTAGTCAAATGGAGTAAAGAATCTCTTAGAGATAGAATGAGACCCGACCCTGCTTTTGCTACTTCACTTATTTGTGTTCCTGATAAGGATTATTATGATTTTTCTGTTGATCCAGATATAATTACTTTGGTTGAATCCGATCCTTTCTATGGCTATGAATCTAAAACTGTTGTGGCACATCTTACTAAGTTGAATGATATAGCTGCCCTGTTTACTAATAATGAGAGATCGCGCTATCTTTATTTACTCAAAATATTTCCGTTCTCATTAAAGGGTGATGCTAAGATATGGTTTAATTCTCTTGATCCTGGTTGTGTGCAAAGTCCCCAGGATATGATTTATTACTTCTCTGCTAAATATTTCCCTGCTCATAAGAAACAAGTAGCCTTCAGGGAAATATATAACTTTGTGCAAATTGAAGAAGAGAGTCTCCCACAAGCTTGGGGGAGGCTTCTCAAGTTACTTAATGCTTTGCCTGATCATCCTCTTAAGAAACCTGAAATACTTGATATCTTTTATAATGGACTAACCGATGCTTCCAGAGATTACCTGGATAGTTGTGCTGGTTCTCTTTTCAGGGAAAGAACACCGGATGAAGCGGAAATTCTATTGAACAATATGTTGACAAATGAAAATAACTGGACACCTCCTGAGCCAGCTCCTGAGCCAATTTCTAAGCCAATTATTGAGCCTATTCCTAAACCAACTCCGAAGAAGAGAGGTGTTCTATTTCTCAGTCCTGAAGATATGCAAGAGGCAAAGAAATCTATGAAAGAGAAAGGTATTAAAACTGAAGATGTTAAGAATTTACCTCCTATTGAAGAAATACACGGTCTTAATTTACCGCCCGTTGAAGAAGTATATGATCTCAATTACTTATTTACTGAAGAACCTCCCGATATCCCGACACAGGTAGTAAAGGTAAATTCTCTCTATAGATATGATAAAGCTGAAGTCCCTCCTACTAAAATTGCTAGTCAATGTTTGGATGAGTTTGATAACTTTATGTTTAAGCAAGATGACTTTAATGCTTATTTTGGTAGACAATTAAAACAAGATGCCTATATGATTAAATGCTTGGGTGATTATATGGCTAATATTAGAGGTGAACTTAAACTTGTTAGCAAACATGCTTCTATGGTTACCACTCAAGTAGAACAAGTACTTAAAGCTCAAAAAGAAGCGTTTGATGAAATGAATAGTAAGAAAAATGATTATGTTGTTAGAGTGGCTACTAGAACCAGTAGAATGACTCAGGAACCTTTGTATCCTGAAGGCCACCCTAAGAGGATCGAGCAAGATTCTCTGAGAAATGATATTGATGTGCCTAGTTCTTCTAAAAGGAAGAAAAAAGAAAAATGATAGGACTTTGCAAACTTCTAGTGAACCTATCGCTGAGCCACCTGAGAATCCAAATGATACTTCTATTTCTGATGCTGAAACACAAGCAGGTGATGAACGTGAACCCAGTGATAATGTTAATGATAATGTTCATGTTGATGCTCAACCTAGTAATGATAATGATGTAGAAGCCGAACCTGTTGTTGATCTTGATAACCACAATCAAGGAATCAACGCTATGATAAAAGAGACTTCGTTGCTAGGAAACATGGTAAAGAAAGGGAACCATGGGTTCAAAAACCCATGCCTTTTCCCCCGAAACCATCCAAGAAAAAGGATGATGAGGATTTTGAGCGCTTTGCTGAAATGATTAGACCTATCTTTTTGCGTATGCGATTAACTGATGTGCTCAAAACAAATCCTTATTCTAAGTATATGAAGGATATTATTACTAATAAAAGAAAGATACCTGAAGCTGAAATTTCCACCATGCTTGCTAATTATACTTTTAAGGGTGGAATACCAAAGAAACTTGGAGATCCCGGAGTACCTACTATACCATGCTCCATTAAGAGAAATTATGTTAAAACTGCTTTGTGTGATCTTGGAGCCGGTGTTAGTGTTATGCCTCTCTCTTTATATCGTAGACTTGACTTGAATAAGTTGACACCTACTGAAATATCTTTGCAAATGGCTGATAAATCAACTGCTATACCTGTCGGTATTTGTGAGGATGTGCCTGTTGTGGTTGCAAACGTTACTATTTTAACGGACTTTGTTATTCTTGATATTCCTGAGGATGATAGTATGTATATTATTCTTGGAAGACCATCCCTTAATACTGCAGGGGCTATTATTGATTGCAACAAAGGCAATGTCACTTTTCATGTTAATGGCAATGAGCACACAGTACACTTTCCGAGGAAACAACCTCAGGTTCACAGTATCAACTCTATTGGAAAAATTCCATCGATTATATTTGGAGGTTTTGAATTTCCTCTCCCTACTTTCAAGAAAAAGTATGATATACTTATTGTTGGGGATTCATATCCCCGTTGAGGTAACTTAGTGCTATTCAAAATTTCTCCAGTTCCGTGTTAATCGGAATGAGCTCGTTAACAAGACTTGATCAACCTTGTTAGTGGATTCATTTTGATGATCATGAGATGTATGAAACTAGAAGCACAACCTTCTGTACCCTCTTTATATTTTCTGTTATTTAGTAGAAATAAAGTAAATTAGTACTTTTCTGTCTCTCTCCCGACTTATCCGTGCAATATAAAAATTTCCCGAAAATAAAAGTCCTCAGAATTCCATGCCAATTTAATATGATTTTTTCGGGAATATTTAAGAATTTACTATGCAAAAATCACCGCGGGGGAAGCTGCCACCTGGCCACGAGGGTGGAGGGCGCGCCCTACCCCCTAGGCGCGCCCCCCTGCTTCGTGGGCCCACGGTGGCCCTCCTCCACTTATTCCTGCACCCATCTTCTTCCTCTGTCTCACACAAACACGAAAAACCAACTCAAGCACGAGTTCCAGCCCTCGTTGCTGTGATTTTCGATCTCCTTGCTCAAAGCACCTCTCGCAAAACTGCTTGGGGAGATTGTTCCTTGGTATGTGACTCCTCCATTGGCCCAATTAGTTTTTGTTCTAGTGCTTTATTCATTGCAAATTTGTGCCGCATAGGTGACCATGTTCTTGAGCTTGCATGTCAAATTTATATGGTTCCAAGTAGTTCCAATGCTTAATATAGGCTCTAGGCACTTGCAGGAGTTGTTGCTATCAATTTTATTGAAGTTGGTTCACTTTTATTTGAAGTTACTAAAAATTTCAGATTGTTTCAGAATTAATGACGAGATTTTTGAGGGGCTCGTCGAGCCGAAGCGCTAAGGAAAAACAAAAGGAAGAAGAACAGAAGCCCAAATTTAATTTGCCTCGCACCATGGAGGTCCGGCCGTGTGAATGGCCTTCCGATGGCTTCTTGAGGAGAGCCAGGATTTGTGAAGACTTCTGTTTATTAATTGAGAATGCTGGCCTCACCGACTTCCTCCGCGACCAACGTCATCAGTATCTCTTACTCACCAATACTTTTGTGCAAAATTTCTACTTTTTCCCTAAGAGTTCACCTCCATCGGTAGAATTTCATCTATATGACGTTGTTAAGCGGATGTCATTAACTGAATTTTGCGAGGTTTGCAAAATACCTTTTGAGGGCACCTTGGGTGGACCACACCGTAATGAAGTAGAAGCTTTTATTAACACTATCACGGTGGGAGAAACCAGGAAGGTTTTTGATGCAAGAATCACTAGCATACATTTTCCTGTTTTACGCTACTCTGCCTTATTTGCTAGTCGTTGCCTGATAGATCGCAGAAACTGTGGAAACCTTAGTATTCCTGATGTTATCATTTTGTTTCATGGTTTATATCGAAGTAACTCTGTTAGTATGGGTGGAATTGTTGCTAGGCGGTTAAGTCTGAACCGTACTAAAGGCCCCATCTTTGGAGGTATTTATGCCTCATGCCTAGCTGAACATTTTGGAAATACCTATTAGGCATGAGGAGGAAGAGGAAACATCGTTGCCTCGTGCTTATTTAGATTATAGGAGTATGCTAGCGCATGATTTTCTTATTAAGAGTCGTGAAGGGGAACTCAAATATAAATTGTACTTTGATAAACATCACCCTGAGATTATTACTTTGCCTTCTCCCTCTTTGTTTAACTTGTCTGCAGGTCCTCACATTGTTCCATGGGCGGCCATTCAAGCCTATCGAAATCCTGCACCCGCCCCGGAACCGGAGCCACAAGATGAGCCTCCACGACTATCCGTTTATTCTTGGGATCCAGAGGAGGCTGACAGCCAATGGCAGCTGGAGCCTTCTTCGTCACAGTATGACCCCAGCTTCACTTACGGGTATCCGCCAGGCCATCCCTGGCAATAGACCAACTTAGGCTAAAAACCTAAGCTAGGGGGAGTACGTATTTCCCACCGACATTACATTCATGTTCACACACACGCATTGCTAGATGTCGGTGTTCATACTCTTTCACTGTAATATCCATGCTAGTTTATTTTCTTTTTCCTGCTTTCTTCTTGTGTGTTTAATAAATCTTAAGAAAAACAAAAAAAATAGTAGTAGTTTATTTCTTTGCTATAGAAATTAAAATGGAAAACCCAAAAATATTTCCCGTTCTTCTTTTGCTTGTTGGGAGCTTTCCCGTGTAAACAGTTTTCCTTTTCTTTTCTTTGGAGGTCAGTAGGAGAAGACCATGATTAAATTGTTGAAGTGGCTCTTATGTGCATGATTGATTATTTAACTTAGAGCCCATATTACTTGTCTTCTCCTGGTTATTTAATGCTTGCAGATTCCAGCTTAGTCCAATGCACATGCACTCTTATTATTATTCACATCGTTCGGTCGTGCAATTGAAAGGCAATAATGATGATATATAATGGACTTATTGGGATGAGAAAAGCTGGTATGAACTCGACCTCTCTTGTTTTTATAAATATGATGATTCATCGTTCCTGGGTTAGCTATTATGAAGTAAGCATATTTGCAATGACATTTAGAGATTATAGTTGCTTGTGCCATGCTTGATTAGCTATGAGTTATAATGGTTTACCTTGCGTGCCAACATGCTATTAGAATGATTATGATGTGGTATGATGGGATGGTATCCTCCTTTAAATGAATTGAGTGACTAGACTTGGCACATGTTCACGCATGTAGTTGAATCAAATCAACATAGCCTTCATGATATTTATGTTCATGGTGGATTATATCCTACTCATGCTTGTATTCGGTGTAAATTAATTTTGATGCATGTTTACGACTGTTGTCGCTCTCCCAGTTGGTCGCTTCCCAGTATTTTGCTAGCCTTCACCTGTACTAAGCGGGAATACTACTTGTGCATCCGAACTCCTTAAACCCCAAAGTTGTTCCATATGAGTCCACTATACCTTCCTATATGTGGTATTTACCTGCCGTTCCAAGTAAATTTGTATGTGCCAAACTCCAAACATTCAAATGAAATTCTGTTTTGTATGCTCAAGCAGCTCATGTTTCAACTAGGGCTGCCCTTATCTTCCATGTTAGGCGGTTATTCTCAAGAGGAGTGGACTCCGCTCCTCATTCACGAGAAAAATGGCTGGTCACCGGGATGCCCAATTCCATGCTTTATGCAAACTAAATCAAAATAATTGCAAACAAAACTCCCCTTGGGACCCGTTGAATGTTGGAGGCACTCGTTGTTTCGAGCAAGCCATGGATTGATGCTTGTGGAGGAAGGGGAGTATAAACTTTACCATTCTGTTTGGGAACCGCCTATAATTTGTTTAGCATGGAAGATATCATCATCTCATAATTGTTGCGTTGACAGCAAAAGTATGTTGCTCAAAATGTTATTCAATCTCTATTTTAAAACTGAGCTCTGGCACCTCTACAAATCCCTGCTTCCCTCTACGAAGGGCCTATCTATTTACTTTTATGTTGAGTCATCACCCTTCTTATTAAAAAGCACCCGCTGGAGAGCACACTTTCGTTTGCATTCATTATTATTGGTCTATTTTGGGTATGACTTGACAGGATCTCTTTTACCATGAATTACAATGTTTAGTCAGTCCTTGATCTTTGAAGGTGCTCTGCATTTATGTTTTGCGGTCTCAGAAAGGGCTAGCGAGATACCATTTTGTCATATCATGTTATGATTATTTGGAGAAAGTGTTGCCATCCGAGTTTTATTATTATAGCTCGCTAGCTGATTATGCTATTGATATGAGTAATTGTGAGACCTTTGTGTTATTGTTAGTATGGTTAGTCCATAATATTTGCTAGAACTTGAGTGCTGGCTTTTCATGTTTACAACAACAAGAGCAAACAGAGTTTGTAAAATTTTTTCTTTTTTCTCTTTCAGTTTGTCAACTGAATTGCTTGAGGACAAGCAAGGGTTTAAGCTTGGGGGAGTTGATATGTCTCCGTCGTATCTACTTTTCCAAACACTTTTGCCCTTGTTTCGGACTCTAACTTGTATGATTTAAATGGAACTAAACCGAACTGATGCTCTTTTCAGCAGAATTGCCATGGTGTTGTTTTTGTGCAGAAAATAAAAGTTCTCGGAACAACCTGAAACTCCACGGAATGTCTTAGGATAATTATAAAAAATCCTTGCCAAAGAAGAAGATCAGGGGGCCCACACCCTATCCACGTGGGTGGGGGCGCCCCCCCCCTGGGCCTGCCCCCCTACCTCGTGGGCCCCCTGGTGGCCCTCCGACGCCAACTCCAACTCCATATATTAGCTTTCGGGGAGAAAAAAATTAGAGAGAAGAAATCATCGCGTTTTACGATACGGAGCCGCCGCCAAGCCCTAATCTCTCTCGGGAGGGCTGATCTGGAGTCCGTTCGGGGCTCCGGAAAGGGGCATTCGTCACCGTCGTCATCATCAACCATCCTCCATCACCAATTTCATGATGCTCACCGCCGTGTGTGAGTAATTCCATCGTAGGCTTGCTGGACGGTGATGGGTTGGATGAGATTTATCATGTAATCGAGTTAGTTTTGTTAGGGTTTGATCCCTAGTATCCACTATGTTCTGAGATTGATGTTGCTATGACTTTGCTATGCTTAATGCTTGTCACTAGGGCCCGAGTGCCATGATTTCAGATCTGAACCTATTATGTTTTCATGAATATATGTGAGTTCTTGATCCTATCTTGCAAGTCTATAGTCACCTACTATGTGTTATGATCCGGCAACCCCGAAGTAACAATAATCGGAACCACTCCCGGTGATGACCATAGTTTGAGGAGTTCATGTATTCACTATGTGCTAATGCTTTGTTCCGGTTCTCTATTAAAAGGAGGCCTTAATATCCCTTAGTTTCCAATAGGACCCCGCTGCCACGGGAGGGTAGGACAAAAGATGCCATGCAAGTTCTTTTCCATAAGCACGTATGACTATATTCGGAATACATGCCTACATTACATTGATGAACTGGAGCTAGTTCTGTTTCACCCTATGTTATGACTGTTACATGATGAACCACATCCGTCATAATTATCCATCATTGATCCGGTGCCTATGAGTTTTCCATATACTGGTTCTCGCTTATTTACTTTTCCGTTGTTACTGTTACAATCACTACAAAATACCAAAAACATTACTTTTACTGTCTTTACTTTTGTTACCATTACCACCACTATCATATTACTTTGCTACTAAACACCTTGCTGCAGATACTAAGTTTCCAGGTGTGGTTGAATTGACAACTCAGCTGCTAATACTTGAGAATATTCTTTGGCTCCCCTTGTGTCGAATCAACAAATTTGGGTTGAATACTCTACCCTCAAAAACTGTTGTGATCCCCTATACTTGTGGGTTATCATACTCCAACTTATCTATGGTTCATACCCTCCGATACTACTCATATATTCATCAAAATAAGCAAACAACACATAGAAAACAGAATCTGTCAAAAACAGAACAGTCTGTAGTAATCTGTATCAAACGTATACTTCTGGAACCCGAAAAATTATTAAATAAATTAGTGGACCTGAGTAATTTGTGTATTAATCATCTGCAAAAAGAATCAACCTAAAATCACTCTCCAGTAAAAAATGGCAGCTAATCTCGTGAGCGCTAAAGTTTCTGTTTTTCACAGCAAGATCGCATAAACTTCACCCAAGTCTTCCCAAAGGTTCTACTTGGCACTTTATTGAAACAAAAGCTATAAAAAATGATTAATACAGTATCATAATCACGTGGGTACACAAAAACATTAAGGGTAAATATTGGGTTGTCTCCCAACAAGAGCTTTTCTTTAATGCCTTTCTAGCTAGGCATGATGATGACAATGATGCTCACATAAAAGATAGGAATTGAAACATAACAGGAGCATCATGAAGAATATGACTAGCACATTTAAGTCTAACCCACTTCCTATGCATAGGGATTTTGTGAGCAAACAACTTATGGGAACAATAATCAACTAGCATAGGAAGGTAAAACAAGCATAGCTTCAAAATTTTAAGCACATAGGGAGGAAACTTGACATTATTGCAATTCCTACAAGCATATGTTCCTCCCTCATAATAATTTTCAGTAGCATCATAAATGAATTCAACAATATAACCCGCACCTAAAGCATTATTTTCATGATCTACTTGCATATAAAATTTACTACTCTCCACATAAGCAAAATTCTTCTTGTTCGGAATAGTGGGAGTATCATAAGAGACTTGAATACTATAAATTGTTTCCACGTTAAAAGAGTGATGTTTCGAAAAAGGGTAATCATAATCATGACAAGTTTTATAAATATAATCATCACTACTTTTTATAGCATAAGTTTTATCACAATAATCATCATAAGTAGCAACGTTGTTCTCATCATAATCGATTGAAACCTCTTCCAAGATAGTGGAATCATTACTAAGTAAAGTCGTGACCTCTCCAAATCCACTTTCATAAATATTATAAGATTCAACATCCTCCAAAATTGTGGGATCACTACTTCCTAAACTTGACACTCTTCCAAACCCACTTTCATTAATATAATCATCATAGGTAGAAGGCATGCTATCATCATAACAAGTTTGCATATCAAAACTTGAGAGGCTAAAAATATCATCATTATTAAACATAGCATCCCCAAGCTTGGGACAAACACTAATTGCAGCAAATATATTCTCAAATATGTCATCCTAATTAAACATAGCCTCCCCAAGCTTGGGCCTTTTCATATCATAAGAATAATCACTCTCATCATTAATAGTATGGATAGCACCAATAGTATAGCAATTGTCATATTCCAAGCAAGTACCAAAAAGATCTTCAAGATCATAAGAAGTATCATTATCTTCCCAATCATAATCATCACAACAAGCAATAGGCATAACGAGATCATCATCAAGTGCATCATCTTCCACAATTATTTTTGATTCATTTTCATGAGGCACAACAATAATAGGAGCAACTTTATTTGGGAGAGATACATTTTTACCTCTCTTCCTTTTTCTTTTCTTCTTATTCACCACATCATGTGTGGGTTCAATCCTCTTTTTGGAGCTCCTTATTAATGAGATTGGTTGAATAGAAGGCTCCTCCTCGTTACCTGATTCATCATAAGAAATAATAGGAGGATATTGGGAAGTCTCTTCCCTTTCATTAGTATTCTCTTCATCTTCTATTTGTTTTCTTTTCTTTATGTAATTAGCAATATAAGGATTTTCAATGCAATTCACCGCACAATACATATAAATTTCCTCTAGATCAAAACCAAGAAGTTTATAACGGGCAAAATCTGGGAGATAGTTGGTTATACGTTTCGTTTCTTCATAGCCCATAAGAAAACTAAGTTCATTATAATGTGCAAGGGAAATCAAGTCATCATAATTTTTGGACACGATTAGATCATGAAACAATTTGCATCGGATAGCTAAATGACCACTTTCACTGCAAAGTCCACAAGTACGGCCAGGATAATTTAAATCTTTAACACAAACATCTAGCTTTTCTTGCAAAAATTTAGTTTCTAAATGCTTATGCCTCTTGCAATAAATATCTTCTCTATTTGGTGTGTTCATGCAAACATGCACTCCACAAAAGTTGACATGCTCATAAGAGATATTTTCATCATGACTAGAGCAACCATCATTAATACTATGGATATTCAAGGAGTTTATACTAACAACATTGCAATCATGCTCATCATTCAAAGATTTAGTATCAAGCATTCTAATGCATTATTCTTCTAGCACTTGAGCACAATTTTCCTTTCCATCAAACTCACGAAAGATATTAAAAAGACGAAGCGTATGAGACAAACTCAACTCCATTTTTTTTGTAGTTTTCTTTTATAAACTAAACTAGTGATAAAACAAGAAACAAAAAGACTCGATTGCAAGATCTAAAGATATACATTCAAGTGCTAACCTCCCCGGCAACGGCGCCAGAAAAGAGCTTGATGTCTACTACACAACCTTCTTCTTGTAGACGTTGTTGGGCCTGCAAGTGCACAGGTTTGTAGGACAGTAGCAAATTTCCCTCAAGTGGATGACCTAAGGTTTATCAATCCGTAGGAGGCGTAGGATGAAGATGGTCTCTCTCAAACAACCCAGCAACCAAATAACAAAGAGCCTCTTGTGTCCCCAACACACCCAATACAATGGTAAATTGTATAGGTGCACTAGTTCAGCGAAGAGATGGTGATACAAGTGCAAAATAGATAGTAGATAAGGGTTTTTGTAATCTGAAATAATAAAAACAGCAAGGTAACAAGTGATAAAAGTGAGCGTAAATGATATTGCAATGATAGGAAACAAGGCCTAGGGTTCATACTTTCACTAGTGCAAGTTCTCTCAACAATAATAACATAGATAGATCATATAACAAGCCCTCAACATGCAACAAAGAGTCACTCCAAAGCCACTAATAGCAGAGGACAAACGTAGAGATTATGGTAGGGTACGAAACCATCTCAAAGTTATTCTTTCGGATCGATCTATAAAAGAGTTCGTACTAGAATAACACCTTAAGACACAAATCAACCAAAACCCTAATGTCACCTGGATACTCCATTGTCACCTCAAGTATCCATGGGCATGGTTATACGATATGCATCACATAATCTCAGATTCATCCAACCAACATAAAAGTACTTCAAAGAGTGCCCCAAAGTTTCTACCGGAGAGTCAAGAACGTGTGCCAACCCCTATGCACAGGTTCCCAATGTCACGAAACCCGCAAGTTGATCACCAAAACATACATCAAGTGGATCAATAGAATAACCCATTGTCACCACGGTTATCCCACGCAAGACATACATCAAGTGTTCTCATAAAAGACTCAATCCGATAAGATAACTTCAAAGGGGAAACTCAATTCATCACAAGAGAGTAGAGGGGGAGAAACATCATAAAATCCAACTACAATAGCAAAGCTCGGGATACATCAAGATCGTGCCATAGAGGGAACACGAGAGAGAACACGAGAGAGACAGATCAAACACATAGCTACTGGTACATACCCTCAGCCCCGAGGGTGAACTACTCCCTCCTTGTCATGGAGAGCGTCGGGATGATGAAGATGGCCACCGGTGATGGGATCCCCCTCCGGCAGGGTGCCGGGAAGGGCTCCCGAGAGGTTTTTGGTGGCTACAGAGGCTTGCGGCGGCGGAACTCCCGATCTATCTTCTGTTCTGGAAGTTTTTCGATGCGTAGGTATATATGGGTGCAGGGGGTACGTCGGTGGAGCTACGGGGGCCCCACGAGGCAGGGGGCGCGCCCTAGGGGGGTGGGCGTGCCCCCCACCCTTGTGAGCACCTCCCGTATCTTCTGACGTGGGGTCCAAGTCCATCAGGTGGGTTTCCTTCCAAAAATAACTTCTCCAGTTGATTTCGTTCCGTTTTGACTCCATCTGATATTCCTTTTCCTCGAAACACTAAAATAGGCATAAAACAGCAAATCTGGGCTGGGCCTCCGGTTAATAGGTTAGTCCCAAAAATAATATAAAAGTGGATAATAAAGCCCAATATTGCCTAAAATAGTAGATAATATAGCATGGGGCAATCAAAAATTATAGATACATTGGAGACGTATCAGTCAGCTATTATGAAGTAAACATATTTGCAATGGCATTTAGAGATTATAGTTGCTTGTGCCATGCTTGATTAGCTATGAGTTATAATGGTTTACCTTGCGTGCCAACATGCTATTAGAATGATTATGATGTGATATGATGGGATGGTATCCTCCTTTGAATGAATTGAGTGACTCGACTTGGCACATGTTCACGCATGTAGTTGAATCAAATCAACATAGCCTTCATGATATTTATGTTCATGGTGGATTATATCCTACTCATGCTTGTATCCGGTGTGAATTAATTTTAATGCATGCTTACGACTGTTGTCGCTCTCTTAGTTGGTCGCTTCCCAGTCTTTTGCTAGCCTTCACCTGTACTAAGCGGGAATACTGCTTGTGCATCCAAACTCCTTAAACCCCAAAGTTGTTCCATATGAGTCCACTATACCTTCCTATATGCGGTGTCTACCTGCCGTTCCAAGTAAATTTGTATGTGCCAAACTCCAAACCTTCAAATGAAATTCTGTTTTGTATGCTCGAGCAGCTCATGTTTCAACTAGGGCTGCCTATATCTTCCATGCTAGGTGGGTTATTCTCACAAGGAGTGGAGTCCGCTCCTCATTCACGAGAAAGGGTCGGTAACCGGGATGCCCAGTCCCATGATCCAAAAAGATCAAAGCAAATCAAAATAATTAAACAAAACTCCCCCAGGGATGTTGTATGTTGGAGGCACTCGTTGTTTCGAGCAAGCCATGGATTGATGCTTGTTGGTGGTTGGGGGAGTATAAACCTTTACCATTCTGTTTGGGAACTGCCTATAATGCATGTAGTATGGAAGATACAGCCATCTCATAGTTGTTCCGTTGACAGCAAAAGTATGCCGCTCAAAATGTTATTCAATCTCTATTTTAAAATCGAGCTCTGGCACCTCTACAAATCCCTGCTTCCCTCTGCGAAGGGCCTATCTATTTACTTTTATGTTGAGTCCTCATCCTTCTTATTAAAAGCACCCGCTGGAGAGCACACTGTCATTTGCATTCATTATTATTGGTTTATATTGGGTATGACTTGACAGGATCTCTTTTACCATGAATTACAATGTTTAGTCAGTCCTTGATCTTTAAAGGTGCTCTGCATTTATGTTTTGCGGTCTCAGAAAGGGCTAGCGAGATACCATTTTGTTAAATCATGTTATGATTATTTTGAGAAAGTTTTGTCATCCGAGTTTTATTATTATGACTCGCTAGCTGATTATGCTATTGATATGAGTAATTGTGAGACCTATGTGTTATTGTGAGTATGGTTAGTTCATAATATTTGCTGAAACTTGAATGCTGGCTTTTCATGTTTACAACAAGAGCAAACAGAGTTTGTAAAAGTTTTTCTTTATCACTTTCAGTTTGTCAACTGAATTGCTTGAGGACAAGCAAAGGTTTAAGCTTGGGGGAGTTGATACGTCTCCAACGTATCTACTTTTCCAAACACTTTTGCCCTTGTTTTGGACTCTAACTTGCATGATTTGAATGAAACTAACCCGGACTGACGTTGTTTTCAGCAGAACTGCCATGATGTTGTTTTATGTGTAGAAAAGAAAAGTTCTTGGAATGTCCTGGAAATCCACGGAGGCACTTTTCAGATTTAATAAGAATTTTTGGCGAAAGAATCAAGGTCAGGGGGCCCATGGGCTGTCCACGAGACAGGCCCCCCCCCCTAGCGGCGCGCCCTCCTATCTCGTGGGCCCCCCGGACCTCCTCCGACCTCAACTCCAACTCCATATATACTATCTTGGGGATAAAAAAAATCAAGGAGAAAGTTTCATCGTGTTTTACGACACGGAACCGCCGCCAAGCCCTAATCTCTCTCGGGAGGGCTGATGTGGAGTCCGTTCGGGGCTCCGGAGAGGGGGATTCGTCGCCGTCGTTATCATCAACCATCCTCCATCACCAATTTCATGATGCTCACCACCGTGCGTGAGTAATTCCATCGTAGGCTTGCTGGACGGTGATGGGTTGGATGAGATTTACCATGTAATCAAGTTAGTTTTGTTAGGGTTTGATCCCTAGTATCCACCATGTTCTGAGATTGATGTTGTTATGACTTTGCTATGCTTAATGCTTGTCACTAGGGCCCGAGTGCCATGATTTCAGATCTGAACCTATTATGTTTTCATGAATATATGTGTGTTCTTGATCCTATCTTGCAAGTCTATAGTCACCTATTATGTGTTATGATCCGACAACCCTGAAGTGACAATAATCGGGATACTTCTCGGTGATGACCGTAGTTTGAGGAGTTCATGTATTCACTATGTGTTAATGCTTTGGTCCGGTTCTCTATTAAAAGGAGGCCTTAATATCCCTTAGTTTCCACTAGGGCCCCGCTGCCACGGGAGGGTAGGACAAAAGATGTCATGCAAGTTCTTTTCCATAAGCACGTGTGACTATTTACGGAATACATGCCTACATTACATTGATGAATTGGAGCTAGTTCTATATCGCCCTATGTTATAACTATTGCATGAGGAATCGCATCCGACATAATCATCCATCACTGATCCATTGCCTACAAGCTTTTCACATATTGTTTTTCGCTTATTTACTTTTCCGTTGCTACTGTTACAACTACTACAAAAACCCAAAAACATTTATCTTTTCTGTTGCTACTGTTACCATTACTATCATACCACTCTTGCTACTAAATACTTTGCTGCAGATACTAAGTTATCCAGGTGTGGTTGAATTGACAACTCAACTGCTAATACTCAAGAATATTCTTTGGCTTCCCTTGTGTCGAATCAATAAATTTGGGTTGTACTTCACCCTCGAAAGCTGTTGCGATCCCCTACACTTGTGGGTTATCAGCAATCAAGTTGGATGCACACCCACTTAGTTTCTTCTATTGAGATTTCATAAACTTATAGCTCTAGTGCATCCGTTGCATGGCAATCCCTACTCACTCACATTGATATCTATTGATGGGCATCTCCATAGCCCGTTGATATGCCTAGTTGATGTGAGACTATCTTCTCCTTTTTGTCTTCTCCAGAACCACCATTCTATTCCACCTATAGTGCTATGTCCATGGCTCATGCTCATGTATTGCGTGAAGATTTAAAAAGTTTGAAAATACTAAAGTATGAAACAATTGCTTGGCTGAAACTGGGGTTGTGCATGATTAAATACTTTGTGTGATGAAGATAGAACATAGCCAAACTATATGCTTTTGTAGGGATAACTTTTTTTGGCCATGTTATTTTTAGAAGACATGATTGCTTTGTTAGTATGCTTGAAGTATTATTGATTTTATGTCAATATTAAACTTTTGTCTTGAATCTTTCGGATCTAAACATTCATATCACAATAAAGAAAATTACATTGAGAAATCTGCTAGGTAGCATTACACATCAAAAATTCTGTTTTTATCATTTACCTACTCGAGGACGAGCAGGAATTAAGCTTGGGGATGCTTGATACGTCTCCAACGTATCTATAATTTTTTATTGTTCCATGCTATTATATTATCTGTTTTGGATGTTTAATGGGCTTTAATATGCTCTTTTATATAATATTTGGGACTAACCTATTAACCATAGGCCCAGTGCCAGTTTCTGTTGTTTTGCCTATTTTAGAGTTTTGCAGAAAAGGAATATCAAAAGGAGTCCAAACAGAATGAAACCTTCGCGAGGATCTTTCTTGGACCAAAAGAAATCCAGAAGACTTGGAGTTGAAGTCTGGGACTCTACGAGGAGGCCACGATGCAGGAGGGCGCACCCAGGGGGTAGGCGCGCCCCCCACCCTCGTGGGCCCCTCGTAGCTCCACCGAGTACTTCTTTCACCTATATATACTCTCGTACCATAGAAACATCAGGGGGAGCCATGAAACCACTTTTCCACCGCCGCAACCTTCTTTACCCGTGAGATCCCATCTTGGGGCCTTTTCCGGCGATCTGTCGGAGGGGGAATCGATCACGGAGGGCTTCTGCATCAACACCATTGCCTCTCCGATGAAGCATGAGTAGTTTACCACAGACCTTCGGGTCCATAGTTATTAGCTAGATGGCTTCTTCTCTCTCTTTGATTCTCAATAGAAAGTTCTCCTTCCTCTTCTTGGAGATCTATTCAATGTAACTCTTTTTGCGGTGTGTTTGTCGAGATCCGATGAATTGTGGGTTTATGATTAAGTTTATCTATATGAGAAATATCTGAATCTCCTCTGAATTCTTTTAGGTATGATTGGTTATCTTTGCAAGTCTCTTCGAATTATCAGTTTGGTTTGGCCTACTAGATTGATCTTTCTTGCAATGGGAGAAGTGCTTAGCTTTGGGTTCAATCTTGCGGTGTCCTTTCCCAGTGACAGTAGGGGCAGCAAGGCACGTATTGTATTGTTGCCATCGAGGATAAAAAGATGGGGTTTATATCATATTGCTTGAGTTTATCCCTCTACATCATGTCATCTTGCTTAATGCGCTACTCCGTTCTTATGAACTTAATACTCTAGATGCATGCTGGATAGCGGTCAATGTGTGGAGTAATAGTCGTAGATGCAGAATTGTTTCAGTCTACTTGACACGGACGTGATGCCTATGTTCATGATCATTGCCTTAGATGTCTTCATAATTATGCGCTTTTCTATCAATTGCTCGGTAGTAATTTGTTCACCCACCGTAATACATGCTATCTTCAGAGAAGCCACTAGTGAAACCTATGGCCCCCGGGTCTCTTTCTTATTATATTACATCTCTTTTCCTTTTTATCGCATCTTGTTTACTATTTTGCAATCTTTACTTTCCAATCTATACAACAAAAATACCAAAAATATTTACTTTACTATCTCTATCAGATCTCACTTTCGCGAGTGACCGTGAAGGGATTAACAACCCCTTTATCGTGTTGGTTGCAAGGTTCTTGATTGATCATGCAGGTACTAGGTGACTTGTGTGTCGTCTCCTACTGGATTGATACCTTGGTTCTCAAAACTGAGGGAAATACTTACGCTACTTTGCTGCATCACCCTTTCCTCTTCAAGGGAAAACCAACGCATGCTCAAGAGGTAGCAATAGGATTGGAATATCTTGGTCTCAACACATGAGTAAGTGGTTCTCTCTCAGAAAATGAGTAGTGGAAGTGTAGGTACATTCTGATGGCTCTCCTCACAAATGAGGAATGGGTGGAGGGGTATATATAGCCTCCACACAAAATCTAACCGTTACACACATATTCCTAAACTCGGTGGGACCGAATCAGCAAACTCAGTGGGACCGATCCAGGTAAAAATGTGAACCTTAGAGTTTTTGGTGGGACCGATATAGTCATCTCGGTGGGACCGATATGCTAGGGTTAGGGCATAACGTAATCTCGATGTGACCGATCGCATAAACTCGGTGGGACCGATTTCAGCAATAGGTACATAGAGGGTTGTCGGTGTACTAGAGTAGGGGTACCCTAGTATCCCGAACTTGTGCACGGGCAGTTGCAGCCACCCGCGGCAAGGCTTGCCGGGTGACCGCCAAGGTCCTCGGTGGTTCCTGTGGAGCCATTCAAGAACAAAGTATTCAAGCCAAGGAGACAAGGCCCCGGCAAGAGGAGCTTGCCGGGAAGGCCAACCAAGGCATCTCAAGGAACTTGCTGCGACGCGCCACGCGTCCCAGTGAGGCCTGGTGAGCAACAAGCTTCCGGACGCGACAAGACAACGACCGCGGCAAGGCGCTTGCCGCGACAAGCTACCACTCTGCACCTGCGCTCCAGCACATCCACCAACGTGTCGCCCTGGGACCTTTCCAGGCGCGCGTGGCAAGAGGCTGTGCAGCCAGCGGTGCGCGGTGGCAAGCGGCGCTGACAAGATTGCCATCGTGGCAAGCGGTGGCGTCCCTGACGGTCCCTTTTTGCACTGTTTGGGCGACGTAGACGGGCATTTAATGCCTTTGTCCCCTGCCGTCGGGGTTAGGTATGATACACTGTACAGGTAGTTGTACCAACCACAATTCCTTTTCCATTTTTACCCTTGTCTACGTTGCCACCTATCGGTGACCCCTTGAGCATATAAAAGGAGGCCCATGCGCAACGTAGAGGGGGGTTCGAAGCCAGAAAAACACTCACGCTCGGTCTCGTTAGCAGCTGGTGTGTACTGTAGCACTCAGTGCTCCCGAGCAAGAACTCAATACACTCAGACATGCAGCAGTAGGAGTATTATCTCTCCGGAGAGCTCCGAAGCTGGGTAAACTGCTCGTGTGCTTCACCTCGATCTGCTCTTCGTGCGATCTCCGCCCCCCACCGAACCAAAAGGGGCTCGGTCCGCCGGTCCCATAGGTGTTCGTGGATCAGTTTCCCCGACATCTTTGGCGCGCCAGGTAGGGGGTGTTGAGGTTGTGTGAACCTGATCCAGCGTTCACACGAGCTAGATCTTCATTTTCTTCATCGACATGCCACCGAAGAAGAAGACTTCGGCGGCAGCTGTTCCGTCCACGTTGATCCCACCACCACCGGAGCTACCAGGTAGACACCCTGGGGTAGACGCCGGCGGAAGAACGGACATCGGCGAGGGAGTTCACGGTGCTACCAGGTCCAAGGACAAGGCTGCCCAGACCTTGGCGTCCGTACATGCACCGCGCCCATCTCAGGAGGCGCAGGACCGACAGCGTCATGGTATTCGCAGTGCCATACGTTTGTTGGACCAAGATCGAGCTGGTGGATCTCGGGGTGCTCGAGACCAGCATGCACGCCAACATGCTGGCACGAGCGAGACACGGTCGCCTAGACGGGATACTGCTCCTTCTAACATAGTTAGAAGTCCGAGCATATCCCGCTCCTCGCACCGTTCGCCACTGCCGCCCACCACTCCAGCAGAAGCTTTGGCACGAGCTCAACTGCTCCTGGATTACCCTCCAACAGCAGACAAGATCGATGAATGGAGGGCCACCATTCAGAGTCTCATCGGCTTCGCCAATGGCGACACTTCGCGGCAGCCGAATACATCGCTGCCACGGCAGGACTGCCGGGCACGAGCCGATGGCGACGAAACCGATGGGGGTGCAACCACCGTGCACTCTCCACCCCGAAGGCCAAGATCGTCGACTCGCCGGATCCACCTCGGCAGCGACTCCAGCGCATCATCAGATCCACGAGCTCGCCGCGATCAGCGCCAAGTTCTTCATGAACGACAGCAAGAAGACGCTCGAACTCGCATCGAGCACCGAAGAGAAGCACGGCGTTAATCAGACCAGCGCGCTGGGCCCTCTGTCGACATGCATGCGCCAGGGGAACTAGGCGACTTGCCGTACGTGGTAGCTTGCCCTGCGTTCACTCGTGAGCTGCGGCAAGTCCAGTGGCCCAGCACAAAGAATTTTAAGCCAGACGTGCCAGAGAAGTACGACGGCAAGTCGCATCCGTCGGAGTTCCTCGGCATCTACACCATCACGGTGCAAGCTGTTGGGGGGCGGGACGACAAGATCCTTGCCAACTACTTCCCGCTGGTACTCAAGCCCAATGTCAGATCCTGGCTCATGCACTTGCCGAACAACTCCATATCCTCCTGGGCAGACCTATGCCATCAGTTTGTTGGCGCTTTTACAGGCGGCCACAAGCCTCCTGGCCAAGAAAGCAACCTTCATCTGCTCGCCCAGAAGGAAGGAGAGCCCCTGCGCAAGTACATTCAGAGATTCAGCCGCGTACAGCACAACATCCCAGATGTCCACCCTGCCGCGGTAATCAGCGTGTTCCATCAGAACGTGCGAAACCGCAGGATGCGGGAGGAGATGGCGATGTGCAAGATCAAAGACGTCAGTGAGCTATATGCCCTGGCCGACAAGTGTGCGCGTGCTGAGGAGGGGAGGAAACTCCCCGGAGAGAATACAGAAGCAGCAGGATCAGATAGTGAGGGGACCGCCCCGGCAAAGAAAAACCAGCGGCGGAACAACAGGAAGAAGAAAGGCAAAGATGTGCTAGTCGTTGAGCAGTCCGGCAATGGAGGTGGCGCCAAGAAAGCCAAAGCTGGTAGCTCCGGTGGCAACAACTACCAGGCTGTGGCGGTCGCCGACAAGCAGGACGGCACCAACAAGCAGTACTGCAAGATCCACCGCACCAAGGGCCATGACCTCCAGAGCTGCAAGAAGGTCGAGCATCTTGTTGAGCAGCAAAAGGCTGAATACGAGCGACACGACAAGGAGAAGGCCCAGGAAGGTGCTGGAGGAGCCGGCAAGAAACGCCCCGGCCGAGGAGGACGTCGCGGCAAGGCCAAGCAGCGGCAAGGAGACAGACCTCCTCGCGGCCGCGACAAGGATGAAGATGACGATGACGATGAAGATATGGATGATGACGAGACCGATGAGCAGGAGTTCCAGAAAGCCACAGAGGTCTTGTGCATTGACGGCGGTGCTTCTCTGCATACTTCCCATCGCCAGCTCAAGCAGTGGATGCGGGAAGTCAATGCGGCAGAACCACCCGTCGAGTCACGCAAGCCTCTAAAATGGTCCAGCACGCCTATCATCTTTGATATTGAGGACCACCCTGATCGCATAACTGCGGTCGAGTGCTTGCCGATGTTGGTTTCACCAACTATCCGCAACCTCAAGGTCACTAAGATGCTAGTTGACGGCGGGGCCGGCTTGAACCTGATCTCCTCCGCGGTACTCCAGAAACTCCAGATCCCTGATAGCGAGCTCGAAGAGACCGGCACATTCCAAGGAATCAATCCGGGAAGGAGCAAGCCGAAGGGAAAGATCACGTTGCTGGTGACATTTGGCAGCGAGTTGAACTTCAGGACTGAGAGGGTCACTTTTGACGTTGCTGACTTTCCATTGCCTTACAATGGGATACTCGGCCGTCCAGCACTCGCCAAATTCATGGCAGCCTCTCACTATGCATACAACATGCTGAAGATGCCAGGCCCGATAAGTGTCATCTCTGTCCCTGGCGACAAGAAGGATGCTCTTATCTGCGCCGACAAGATCTACCGGGAAGCAGCAGCCGCAACAGATCGCAAGTCACTTGCCGTTAAAGCTCCCGGGGCGAAGAAGAAGACCAAGTCCGGCAAGAGTCCTGATGCCCACTCCAGCAAGCGCACCTCTTCGGAGTGATGCGCTACCGTCGAGGACGCACCATCGAGCTCCACCGGCAAGTGTAAGAAGACAATGGCAGCTCCACCAGAGACCAAGAAGGTGTCCGCCAAGGAGGATGGCACTGGTGGTACCTTCACCATCAGTGCCACTCTCGACCCTAAATAGCAAAGCGCGCTCGTTGCTTTCCTGCGGGCGAACGTCGACGTCTTTGCGTGGCAACCGTCTGACATCCCCGGTGTTCCCAGGAAAGTAATCGAGCACCATCTTGCCGTCTGTCCTCATGCACGGCCCGTCAAGCAGAAAGTTAGGAAGCAGGCAGTGGAGCGCCAAGAATTCATCGCAGAAGAAATCAAGAAATTGGAAGCAGCAGGCCTTGTCAGAGGAGTGCTCCATCCTACGTGGTTGGCCAACCCTGTAGTCGTGCGCAAGGCAAACGGGAAATGGAGGATTTGTATCGACTTTACCGATGTCAATAAAGCTTGTCCCAAAGACCCATTTCCCTTGCCGCGCATTGACCAGATTGTTGATTCCACGGCCGGATGTGATTTGCTTTCATTTCTTGATGCATACTCAGGATACCATCAGATCTTCATGGCAGAAGAGGATGAGGAGAAAACCGCATTCATCACCCCATGTGGCACATACTGTTTCATACGGATGCCTTTCGGATTGAAGAATGCTGGTTCAACATTTGCAAGGGTAGTCCATGACGCTTTTGAGCCGCAAATGCACAGAAATGTGGAAGCCTACATGGATGACATAGTGGTCAAGAGCAAGGACAAGGCGACTCTGATTCAAGATTTAGACAAAACCTTTGTAAATCTGCGCAAGATCAACCTCAAGCTTAACCCCGAGAAATGTGTGTTTGGAGTCCCCTCCGGCAAGCTTCTCGGGTTCTTCGTGTCTCAGCGGGGAATTGAAGCCAATCCCGACAAGATCAAGGCCATTGAGCAGATAGAAGCACCAAAGTGCGTCAAGGATGTACGAAGACTTGCCGGTTGCATAGCTGCTCTCAGCAGGTTTATCTCTAGGTCTGCTGAGCGCACCCTGCCATTTTTCAAAATATTGAAAAAGGCAGGTCCAATGAAATGGACTCCGGAAGCGGAGGCTGCACTACAAGACTTAAAGAGATACTTGTCCTCCACTCCAACACTTGTCGCGCCTAAGCCACAAGAGAAGTTGCTGCTATATATAGCGGCAACCAATCAAGTGGTTAGTGCTGCGTTAGTAGCGGAGAGGGAGGCGGATGATGAGCCAGCAACCACGGCAGATGCATCCAGCGACAAGCAGAGGACTTCACTGGCAAGCTCTGGTCCCGACAAAGATGGATCTGCGCAGTCGCGTGCGAAGATGCAGAAAAGAATGGTGCAGCGCCCAGTTTGCTTTGTCAGTTCCCTTCTGCAGGGGGCTAGGTCAAGGTACTCTGGTGTGCAGAAATTGCTTTTCGGCCTTCTCATGGCCTCGAGAAAGCTGCGCCATTACTTCCAAGCACATGAGATCATAGTCGTCACTCGTTTTCCGTTGAAGAGGATACTGCAAAATCCAGAAGCAACAGGCAGGATTGTCGAGTGGGCACTGGAATTGTCAAGCTTTGGCCTCAAGTTTGAGAGCACTTCGACTATCCAAAGCAGAGCATTGGCGGAGTTCATAGCAGAATGGACGCCAACACAAGATGAAGAAATTCCAGAAACGAGCATCCTCGTCAAGGAAGCAAGCAAAGAGTGGCTGATGTACTTTGATGGTGCCTTCTCGCTGCAAGGCGCCGGTGCGGGCGTGCTACTTGTCGCACCCACCGGAGAGGACCTCAAGTACGTAGTCCAGATGCACTTTCCCAAGGAGCAAGCAACGAACAATACCGCAGAGTATGAAGGTTTGCTTGCCGGTCTCAGGATCGCAGCAGACCTTGGGATCAAGAGGCTCATTGTCAGGGGTGAATCACAACTTGTCGTCCGCTAAGTGAACAAGAATTATCAGAGTCCGTTGATGGAAGCTTACGTTGATGAAGTGAGAAAGCTAGAAGAGCACTTTGACGGCCTACAGATGGAACATGTTCCAAGAGCTCAGAACGACATTGCCGATGGCCTGTCAAAGTGCGCCGCACTTAAGTTACCTGTGGAACCAGGGATCTTTGTGCTCAAGCTGACTCAACCGTCTGTAACGCCATCAATTGGACAGAGCAAGAAGAGGAAGTTGATTTCTGGTGACTATTTCCCGGTAGTGCTCCCCGGAGCCGCCGCCAAGAAGGTCCTCAAGATCAACACCAAGGGTTCTGAGGAGCAGTCTACTCCGGCAAGCCTTAGGGTTTGTTCCGTTGAAGCAGACGCTCCCGATGAGTTTTGCTCCGGCAAGCTTGCCGGAGAACGTCAAGCTCCGGCTGAGCCGCAAGTTCTCGCCGTAGAAGCGGATGTTCCCACGGCAGCAGATGTGCCTTTAGTCCTTGCTGTCGAGCCGCAAGCTCCAGCATGGGCACAGCAGATTGTCCGTTTTCTTCACACAGGAGAACTTCCCGAAGAGCAAGAAGAAGCGGAAAGAGTAGCCCGGCAGTCAAGTATGTACCAGTTTGTCGACAACACACTGTACAAAAGAAGACTCAACGGCGTGAAATTGAAGTGTATTCACCGGGAAGACGGACAAAAGTTGTTGGCAGAGATACATGGAGGCATATGTGGTCACCACATTGGCGCAAGAGCACTTGCCGGCAAAGCGTTCCGGCAAGGTTTCTTTTGGCCGACAGCCCTCCAGGATGCAACTGCACAAGTAACCAAGTGTGAAGCATGCCAGTTCCATTCCAAGCAGATACACCAGCCAGCTCAAGCTCTCCAGATGATCCCTTTATCCTGGCCATTTTCGATCTGGGGGCTCGACATCCTCGGCCCCTTTCCCCGAGCTATCGGGGGCTTTGAGTACTTGTACGTTGCAATCGACAAGTTCACAAAGTGGCCGGAAGTGGAAGCAGTGAGGAAGGTGACAGCACAATCAGCAGTCAAGTTCTTCAGGTCGATTGTTTGCCGCTTCGGGATCCCTAACAGGATTATCACCGACAATGGCACACAATTCACGAGCCGCACCTTCATGCAGTACGTCCAAGATCTTGGCGCCAAGGTCTGCTTCGCTTCTGTTGCTCATCCGAGAAGCAACGGTCAAGCGGAGAGGGCAAATGCTGAAGTGTTGCGCGGGCTCAAGACCAGGACTTTCGACAGGCTGCGTAAGTGTGGAAAGAACTAGATTGAGGAGCTGCCGGTGGTTCTTTGGTCGGTCAGGACGACGCCAAATCGAGCCACTGGCCAGACACCTTTCGCTCTAGTCTATGGAGCAGAGGCAGTTCTCCCCACGGAACTCGTATATGGGTCACCTCGAGTGCTCGCTTATGATGAGCTTGAGCAAGAGCAGCTGCGACAAGATGATGCACTGCTCCTTGAGGAGGACCGTCTTCAGGCTGCTGTACGAGCTGCTCGATACCAGCAAGTTTTGCGCCGCTACCATAGCCGCAAAGTTAATGCCAGAAGTTTCAAGGAAGGCGACCTTGTTCTTCGGCGCGTTCAGTCCGCCAAGAATTCCAACAAGTTGATGCCGAAGTGGGAAGGCCCTTACCGGGTGAAACGAGTCACTAGGCCTGGCGCTATCCGCCTTGAGACCGAAGATGGCATTCTGGTGAGCAACTCCTGGAACATTGAGCATCTTCATAAGTTTTACCCGTAAGGCGCGGTTGCCGGAACCTGTTCCGGCAACCACCTTTTGTACAAGTCTTGCCGATGTTGCATGTAATCCTTTGTACAAAGCCGGGCGCAGACCCCGTGCATAAGTAAAGCTCGTGTGCCCCGCACATCTTGTCAATTTCATGCTTTCTACTTTTATTTTTGCATGTATCTCACACTTTGTGCAGCGCCTACCCCCGGTAAGCAATAACAAGCCGTAAGGCTCCGTATCATTATTTTCTCTTCTTTCTCTTTCTCAAAGGAAGGAAAGTTCCCTCGCCCACAAGTTTGCCGGGGGGAAAGGAGAAGATAATGGTGTGGACCAAGCATCATTCAAGGAAGTTTCGCCTTACCAGAGAGCAAACGACAGAAAAGCTAAGTTGCCAAAGTTTGAGCAATCAGTTTTAATTTTTAAGTTATCTTCCTCGAACGACCGTGCTTTGTATGGAAAACCTGTGCGTGGAGGAACCAACTCGTGGCTAGTTGCGCCCTTACTTTGTTTCGAGACCGCTCAACAACTTAAGTGAGCTGCGACTAGTTGCGACAAGGTTTCTTGTCGGTAACGACACCGCCAGCAGGCTGCTGACGTCCCGCACTCAGCACTCGCGGCTAAGGTGCCTGCGCCGACAAGTTCCCTGAAAGTGTAGGGCAAAAACATACAAAGGAAGGAATCAAGTAAAGGAAATAACATAGCAATTGCCACCCAAAATAGAGTCATATTACAAGATAGCTTGTCGCAGCTCTAACAGATTGTTCTCATAACATGACCAGCAGCGACAAGAAAAAGAGAAAACGGGCGGCCTAATCTACGAGATCGCCCTCAACCCTCTTGATCCCGCTCACCTTGTCCACAATGGGTGCGACAAGGGTCTTGAGCGCTTCCAGATCAGCATCCGGCGGCAAGGTCCTGAGGACGTTGGTGAGGTTGAGGCCTGGGTTGCGGAAGGCCACCTTCACCAGCACCTTTTGGAGAGCCCCCGCGCAGATCTTGCGTGACTCGTCAGCCAGCTGCTTTGGGATCTTCTCCCGGAGTCGCTGGAGGGCCGTCGCCACGCCTTTGAAGAACAAGCTGAGCTTGGCGCTGGGTTGGAGGTGCTCATCGGAGGAGTACCCGAGATCCTCCATCCCCAGCTGCGCCAGCTCCCTGTCGATGGCTGCGGCAGCATCCACGAGACCCTCCATCCAGTGCTCCACATTCTCCCTAAAAGAGTTATGGGCGGCGGTAGCATTCGCCAGCAGCGCCTCGTCGGCCTTGATCTTCTCCGACAAGGCCACTTCCCGCTCCCTGGCGCCGTCCAGCGTCTGAGTCAAAGTGGCCAGCTTCAACTCAAGATCCACATTGGAGTCCTTGGCGGTGCTAAGCTCTTTGCTCCTCTCAGCGAGACGACCTTGCAGCTCGCCATGAGCGGCGGCGTCCTTCTCGCGCTCACGCTTGAGCGCAGCAAGCTCCTCGCCGCTCGCCTTGAGATCGGCCTCCAGCTGCACCATCTTCGTCTCCAGCTCCTTCTTGGCGGCCTCGACAGCTGCGGCATCATCCTTTGCTTCCTTGAGAGCCCCGCCGAGTGTTTTCTCGCGCGCGGCAAGCTCCTCCTCGTGGCTGTCAAGGTTGACCTTGCGCTGCGCCAACTCGCCTTCCTGCGTAGATAGCTTCTCGGCAACAAGCCGCTGTCGCTCTTCAACTTCAGCCTTCTCGAGGAGGAAGGCTTTCCGCTCCTCGTCGACTTGCTCCTGCTCCTCTGCCAGGACCCGGAGAGTTTCCTGCCTGAAACCCCGGAGCTCTTCCGCGCGCTTCTCAATATCCACTCCCGCCTTCGCGACAAGCGCTTCTCGGGATACCAGCTTGGCTTGTCGGGCGCGGTAGAGCGACAACAGCTTCCGCAGCAACTGCTCCTCCTCAGGCTCGTCACTACTGCTGCTTGGCGCGTCAACCAGCGTCAGCCCAGCGGAGGCAAGCACCTCTCCATCCAACATCTCTCCTTCAACCGGCGCCCTGGAGCTTGACGCCCAGGGGAGCTTGATGAAGATGCCGTCGCCGGCCTTCAAATAGGCGCCGGGCTGGGGCTCTTCGGAGCCTGGCGCTGCAGCAGCGGCGGAGGGATTGACGGTCGGCGTAGCGCCTGGTGCTCCTGCGGCCTCGGGGCCGTCAGTGCAATCGCCGGATCCCTCGCCAGCTTCTGCGGCGGCAGCTTTGGTGGCCTCTTCGCCGGCGGGATCATCAGCGCCGGCTTCTCCTTCAGTGGCAACAGCGTCGTCGGTGTTGCTGCGCGCATTCTCCTCGCTGGCGACCTCGGTTTCCATCGGCTCCATGGCAGATGGATCTGACGAACGGAAAAAGGAGAAGAATCAAGCAAATATCTAAAAAGAAAATCAGAAGAAGAAGAACCCAAGGGAAGTTTTCAAGCAAGAGGATTACCTGTACTAGGGCCAGTAGTCGCGGTCTCAATCACCGGAGGGTCGCTGGTGTTGTCCCTTGCCGGAGAACTGTCCCTTGCCGGAGAATTCTCCCTTGCCGGAGAATGCTCCCTTGCCGGGGAATCCTCCCTTGGCGGTGTAGTTGAAGCAGAAGGCATTTCGGGAGCGGCTTTCGGGCACTCCTGGTGAAGCTGCTCTGCTCCTACACAAACCAACAGTCAGATATCAGCAAAGAAAGAGCACCCATGCGCGCCTAACAGCAGGAAGTAAACCATATACTTACACTGGGGGTTGCGCTGGGGGCTGCTTTGGGGAATGGTTGCCGGATCCGGCAAGGTGGTCTCGGACACACCCCCTGCTGTCGCGGTGGGTTCGTCCTCGATGACAATCACCGGGACCTTGGATCTCTTCGCCGCTCTCTGGGCCAGCGTCCTGAAAAGGAATGGGTTCAGAGTGAAACAAATCAGATACAAGACAAAGCAACAAAATTGAAGAACTACAAGTACAACAAGGAATCTTACTCTTCTTCTTCCTCATCGGAGCTGAGCGCGGAGAGATCGAAGTCCGGCTCGCCTCCAGTGCGACGAGGCGGAGGAGTAGGTTCCCTTGTCCGCTTGGCAGGAGCAGTAGCGGTGGACCGGAAAGACCCCGCTCCAGTTGCCGCAGCGGCGTGAGGAGCTCCCGCGGCAACACTGCTTGCCACGGTAGAGCGTGTCACACGGCACGGCGGCTGTTGACTCGTCTGCCGCTCCGCTACGTCCCCGGCCATGTGGAGACGCCTTCTTGGTGGAGCTGGGGGCTCCGCTTGCGACGAGCTGCCTGAAGGTTCGAGCCCGACAAGCTCTCCCTCGCCGGGCTCGCTCGACTCAGCTTCAGGCCCGACAAGCTCTTCCTCGCCGGCAAGCTCCTCTCGCTCGGCAAGGCTTGCCGCCTCTGCTGCCTCTGCCTCCTCCACGATGAATCCGAACTCGCCCGCGGCAGCGGCTGCTGCCGCCTCTTCCAGCCTGGTGACGATGCGCTGCATCTCCGCATCGGTGGTGTCGCGGGTGAGGCTCTTTTGTTCATCGGGGCGGACCGCCACTTCTATCAAGCCGTCAAAGAACTCCTGCACGACGTCGTCTGCAGGCTCTTGCCAAGTTGGGACAATTCCATGCGAATCGCACAGCGGCATCATTGCACGGATGTGGTCGAGCGAGGAGTTGTTGCATAGCGGAACGACACCCCTCGGCAACATGAACGCTTCGGGATGTTGAGGATCGCGCTTGAACAGCTCCAGGATCATCGCGTCCAGTTCCAAGACAGTGAAGTTGAAGTTGAGGCCCGGGCGCAGCCTCATGTTATCCACCGCATTCTGGAATTCCCAGGCGGGTCTCCTCCTCTCCTGCAGGGGGGCGATGCGGCGGCGAAGAAAATCTGTGCCAACGGCGCCTACGGTGAGCCCGGCAAGCCTGAGGCGTAGGATCCGGGTGACGGCAATCCTTAGCCTATCGTCCTCCGGGGCCACGTTGCTCCAATCGTTGCCGCACACTATTGGGGCTTGGCGCTGGGCGGTAAATGGCTGCGGGTTCTCCTCGACAATCCAGCACCAGTCTGCTCTCCATTCCAACCACTTGCTGCGGAGCTCTCCCTCCAGATAAGCTTCCTTCTTGCCGGTCCTCGAGATCCAGGCGATTCCGCAGGATAAGGGCTCCCCTCTCTCAACTCGAGGCATAAAGAAGTGGCGGAAAAGGGCTACATTTGGATAGACTTCGATAAAGTTTTCGCAAAGATGTGCGAAAACTGCCATGGTCAGAACAGCATTGGGGGTGAAGTCAAGGAGGCGGAACACGTAGGTGTTCATGATATCGCAGAAAAATTCAAAGAAGGGCGGGCAGAGCCCGCAGTAGAAGAACAGCGCGAAGAAAGGGTATCCATTCGGAGCCAATTCTGAAGCGGCAGCCGGGAGTACCTTCGTGCGCGGATGTGCTCGCGTCTCTATCGACCAGAAGAGGTAGTAGTACTCCCTCAGCTCCTTCGCGGCAAGCTGGGGGGGAAGATTGCCCGCTCCTTCCACAGCGCCGCGAGCCGCTGCGCCTCGGCCGACTTCACGACCTTCCCCTTGTCGGCTTTCGGGGCCATGGCGGAGGTGGTGGGGGAGATCGACGGCGTTGGTGATGCAGGTGGCGATGGGGGGCGGAGCGCTGCTCTCTTTCAGCTTTGGGAAGAAGGGGGGAGCGGCGGAGATTTCTGAGATTGGAGTAGCAACCGGCGAGATGGGCGAACTGCCCCTGTTTCCCCTGCTTATAAAGAGGGAGGGGGCGGGCGTTCCGTCTTTCAGAATAAAGAAACCACCCACGATCTCTCCCACGACGCCGCATTCAACGCGTGCCGTTCGGGGAGGGCGCGGTGGATACGGAGAAAGATACGGCGTAACCCAGGCCGCGTGTGCCCGTGCCCTGTTTTGGGCCTGGCCCAACAGCACTCGGCACCGTGTGTGGCCCAGGCCCGGGGGCTCCTGTCGGTGTACTAGAGTAGGGGTACCCTAGTATCCCGAACTTGTGCACGGGCAGTTGCAGTCACCCGCGGCAAGGCTTGACGGGTGACCGCCAAGGTCCTCCATGGTTCCTGTGGAGCCATTCAAGAACAAAGTATTCAAGCCAAGGAGACAAGGCCCCGGCAAGAGGAGCTTGCCGGGAAGGCCAACCAAGGCATCTCAAGGAACTTGCCGCGACGCGCCACACGTCCCGGCGAGGCCCGGTGAGCGACAAGCTTCCGGACGCGACAAGACAACGACCGCGGCAAGGCGCTTGCCGTGACAAGCTACCACTCTGCATCCGCGCTCCAGCACATCCACCAACGTGTCGCCCTGGGACCTTTCCAGGCGCGCGTGGCAAGAGGCTGTGCAGCCAGCGGTGCGCGGTGGCAAGCGGCGCTGACAAGATTGCCATCGCGGCAAGCGGTGGCGTCCCTGACGGTCCCTTTTTGCACTCTTTGCGCGACGTAGACGGGCATTTAATGCCTTTGTCCCCTGCCGTCAAGGTTAGCTATGATACACTGTACAGGTAGTTGTACCAATCGCAATTCCTTTTCCATTTTTACCCTTGTCTACGTTGCCACCTGTCGGAGACCCCTTGAGCATATAAAAGGAGGCCCATGCGCAACGTAGAGGGGGGTTCGAAGCCAGAAAAACACTCACGCTCGGTCTCGTTAGCAGCTGGTGTGTACTGTAGCACTCAGCGCTCCCGAGCAAGAACTCAATACACTCATACATGCAGCAGTAGGAGTATTATCTCTCCGGAGAGCTCCGAAGCTAGGTAAACTGCTCGTGTGTTTCGCCTCGATCTGCTCTTCGTGCGATCTCCGCCCCCCGCCGAACCAAAAGGGGCTCGGTCCGCCGGTCCCATAGGTGTTCGTGGATCAGTTTCCCCGACAAGGGTTGGTCAGGCAAAATCGGTGGGACTAATTCGCTCACTTTGGTGGGACCAAAGTGTTACAAAAAGGAAATAGGGAGTTTGCAATGCAGACTCAGTGGGACCGATTTGCTCATACCGGTGAGACCGAAATGTTACAAAAAGGAAACCGAGAGTTTGCAATCCCATCTCGGTGAGACCGAGATCCCTATCGGTGAGACCAAAGTAACTAGGGTTTGTGGCACTGGCTATGTCAAATGAAACTCGGTGGCGCCGGATAGATCAAATCAGCGGGGCCGAATTTGACTTTTAGGTTTAGGACATATGTGGAAATGAGAAAGCGGTTGAGAGTTTTCGAGCATACCACTAAGCATTTTGAGCAAGTAAGTCATTAAGAAACACCTCATCCCCTTTTAATAGTATTGACTTCCCTATGGACTCAATGTGATCTTGGATCACTAAAATGAAAATGTAGAGTCTTGAGCTTGTTGCCAATATATGTCCTTTGCATTTTGAGGGGTCCACGTCTCTACTCCATGCCATGCCAATCATTGAACTTTCTGAAATGATCACCTTGAAATAGCATTAGTCCAATGAACTATATGTCGTTAAGAATTACCAAAACCACCCAGGGATTAGTTGCACTTTCAATGGGACCTACAAATTCACCCAAAGACACGCATGTGATTTGTCAACCAACTTTGGTGCACGGGAGCATGTGCTTGTAGTTCAAATTTGAATTATGCACATTAAATGCCCAGAAATTGAATTAATGTATAAAAAAGGCCAAATGAACCCGGAATAATTCCAAAATTTAGCATGATACTTCTATTTGGTCTAATCTTCCTGTGTAAAATAATTTAGGTGGGAGAAGGCAGTGTATGTCATTTCGCACACGGAGGTGACAAATTTCCTCTCGGAACCACGTGCCTTCTTGAGAGAAGCTCCGGTTTGCAAGAAGCTTATACCAAAGCCTGCCCCAATTCGGGCAAAATTTTTAATACAACATGTTGGTGCCATGTCATGACACCATGCCAAGTTCTATGATTTTCAGGCGTGTTTTGGATTTACATGAATTAAAAAACCAAGTTTCTCAATCTTTCCGGCCGAGCCACGATGCCCAGATGTTTGATTTCATTCCCATTTCTTGCATGGGACCTAGAAATTCACCCAAGGACACACATGTGATTTTTCAACGAACTTTGGTGCACTGGAGCATGTGCTTGTAGTTAAAATTTGAATTATGCACATTAAATGCCTAGAAACTCAATTAATGCATAAAAATGCCAAACAAACCCGGAATAATTCCAAATTTAAACACGACACTCATGTAGTTGCATGTTCACTTTACATAAATGTTCTAGCAATTAAAACACCATCCTTTCCCTCCGTAACACCATTTTGTCTTTCAAAACATAATGAAGAACTCAGGTATACCACAAATAGTTTACTAGAAAGAATCGTGTGTGGGATGCGATATAAAATATCTTGGCACCATCTTGTGTGGCTTATGCAGGAAGCTTCGTCGTCTACAGTCCATCGCCCCCGCTTGAACAATACTTGCGCGCCAGTTTCTCATGGCACCGAGCGAAATTTTTCTGCCATCGTGGAAATATCTATCTCCCCGCCCCCTCCCTCCCACCAAAAGCCACATTTCAACTGTTCCTCCTTGCTTTCCAAGTTCAAACCTTCACTGCTGCTTACTGGCAGCTCAGCCTCCTCGTTGGCGACCCTTCTTCGTGCAGCGGCGCCTCCTCACCGTCCACCCTTCTTCTTGTAGTGTCGCCTCCTCACCGGCGCCCCTTCTTCTTGCGGTGCCACCTCCTCGCCGGCGACCCTTCTTCTTGCTGCGCGGCCTCCTCATTGCCGACCCTTCTTCTTCCTGTGTGGCCTCGTTGATATGGTCAGGTAATCCACACCCCACCTACACCATCCTCCTCCTTCCCCGTCCCACATGCCCCGACCAAAGGCGCGATACCTTCCGCCAAAATCACTGTCCCCCTCCTCCAATTAAGCACCGCCCACAACCATTTTGCACGCAGTATAACTTGGAGCTCAGTAGCATCTGGCAGTGGAGAAGCAAATCGCGTCCGCATGCGCGCACGAGGTCGCTATGGCTGACATGCGTACCGACCGCCAGATCTTGGAGGAGCACCTCGTCTTCGAGTCCATCATCGACACCGCCACGCGGTTGTCTACTTTAAAATACAGCTCGTGTTGTTTTCTCGAGGCCACTGCTAGTGCCTTCTAGTGTTTTGTCCTCTGTAATGTTAATATGCAATCTGATGTTTAGTAAACAGTTTGGTCCTCTGAAATGTAATGTTCAGTTAATAGTTTGGTCCTCTGAAATGTAATGTTTAGTTAACAGCTTGGTCCAACAATTGCTACATTTCGTAGTATTGTCCTTAAGCATTCTTTGTTTTGTTAACTGTCTTATCTTCTAGTACATGTTCCTATTCCGCAATGTCGTGCTCAGTTAAATATTTTAGTTCATTTGGTCTGCTGTCCATTTAACTGTTTGGTTCAATTCTGCAATTTGATTTTCATTTGTTGTGGGTACAATTTGTATTGTTATGCATGTGAAATAAATCGAATTTGGTTGTACTCAATACATATTCTACTGATAGTATGACAACTCTCAGTTAACATGATCAAGATCTTCCTTATGTGTGTTGCGGGGAAACAATGGGAGACACTGCGGTTTACCATCGAGGTTTGCTCATGCATGGTCCTTTCACTAATAGCACATTATTGTGCAGTTGCGGGAATTATTCTAATATTTAGGTTTCTTACAATTTGGTCTTGCACATGTAGATCCTGATGTCAGAGGCTTAGACCCACTGCTCGACCCATTTTGCATATGGGGAAATGAGATGTCCATGAATATCAGTCAAGTCAAGAAACTCAGAAAGATTGTTAGGATGAAGAAACTTGCGATGAATAACAGCAAGATCTTTGTTTGCACAATGAAGAAGACATCGGTCAACTACAGGATGGTACTAACTCTTTTACCTTGTTTTTACCCCTTGCGCCATTTTAAAATTTATAACATCGATTTATGCATATCTTTGTTTTCAGTATTTTTCAAAGCAGTTCACTGATGATTACCTCTCAAACCACCTGCATGGTCAAGAGGCGAGGAAGGTATTCATTCAACACCCACGATACAATATTGAAGTCTTCCTGAAGAGGGTGAAGGTTGGGCGGGCAATTACCCATAGCCACTGGCCTAAAGTTGCAAGGACATTCAACATCACTGAAGGCTCAATATTTGCCTTCCTCTTCTGCAGTTTCCCAGATGAGATTCATCTGTCTATTTACTGTGTATGATGCTACTTTCCAAAGGTTTTCGATGTTGCATGTGAAACTTGGTGTTGTTGTGTAATGGCATAACTGAGTGCCGAAGCTATATGATGTAATTCAATTATGAAATCCTGGCTGCCATTATACGGATATGAAATATTTGGTGTGTTTTATAAGAAATATCAATTTGATTACTACATGGATTATCAATAATAGGCTAATTGCCCTACAATAGAAAACCCCAATAAGCAGGACAGTTACTCAGACAACACCGTGGGCGATGAACTCAAACAACCCACACGGTTTCTAGAAAGTAGGCGTGTTCGATCAACTAACAATCACACATGGCTTCCGGCAGAGAACTGTTTGCGTTAGGCCACCTTGCACAAACGTTTCCACACAAAAAAACTGTGTGTGATATACATACGAACGGAAATTTTTTCAGGGATTCACTGTGTGGGATGTACATACAAACGGAAATGATTGGGTTTCGATGCCTCGCGAGATCGCACACAAGCTCATTTTGCCCCAGCCTGCGTGCCAGGAGGGCCTATCCCCGACGGTTTCTGGGTCGTGTGGGAAGGACCCCCCCCTATCGCCCACACTCACTTGGCGATGGTTCCAAATGCCGTTGCAGAAAGGGGTTAAAAACCATTTGTATAGCAGGTCCCTGCACCAGTGCATTTTGTCATATTATATCATGATTGTTTTGAACAAGTGTTGTCATCAGAGATCTATTATTATCACTCACTAGTTGATTATGCCATTGATATGAGTAAATGTGAGACCTAAACGTTATTGTGAATATGGTTAGTTCATAATCTTTGCTAAAAACCTGAACATCAGTTAGACATATTTGCAACAACAAGATCAAACAGAGTTTGTAAAAGTTTTTCTTTGTCACTTTCAGTTTGTCAACTAAATTGCTTGAGGACAAGCAATAGTTGAGCTTGGGGAGTTGATACGTCTCCATTGTATCTACTTTTCTAAACTCTTTTGCCCTTATTTTGAACTCTAATTTGCATGATTTAAATGAAACTAACCCAGGCTGACGTTGTTTTTAGCAGAATTGCCATGGTGTTATTTTTGTGCAAAAATAAAAGTTCTCGGATTGACCTAAAAATTTACGAAGAATATTTTTGGAATTAATAAAAATAATGGCGCAAGAATCAACCAGAGGGGGTCCACCCATTGGCAACAAGCCTGGGGGCGCGCCTAGGTGGCTTGTGGGCCCCCTGGACCTCCTCCAACTACAACTCCAACTCTATATAACCCTATTTGGGGAGAAAAACCCCAGGGAGAAGAGTTCATCATGTTTTACGATACGGAGCCGCCGCCACCTCCTGTTCTTCATCGGGAGGGCAGATCTGGAGTCTGTTTTGGGCTCCGAAGAGGGGATTCATCGCCATCATCATCACCAACCTTCCTCCATCGCTAATTTCGTTGATGCTCACTGCCGGGAGTGAGTAATTCCTTCGTAGGCTTGCTGGACGGTGATGGGTTGGATGAGATTTATCATGTAATCAAGTTAGTTTTGTTAGGATTTGATCCCTAGTATCCACTATGTTCTGAGATTGATGCTGCTATGACTTTGTTATGCTTAATGCTTGTCACTAGGGCCCGAGTGCCATGATTTCAGATCTGAACCTATTATGTTTTCATGAATATATTTGTGTTCTTGATCCGATCTTGCAATTTGTAGACACCTATTATGAACTATGATCTGCATACCCTAAGGTGACAATAATTGGGATTCTTTCCGGTGATTACCATAGTTTGAGGAGTTCATGTATTCACTAAGTGCTAATGCTTTGTTCCAGTTCTCTATTAAAAGGAGGCATTAATATCACTTAGTTTCCATTAGGACCCCGCTGCCACGGGAGGGTAGGACAAAACATGTCATGCAAGTTCTTTTCCATAAGCATGTATGACTATATACGGAATACATGCCTACATTATATTGATGAATTGGAGCTAGTTCTGTGTCACCCTAGGTTATGACTGTTGCATGATGAATGCCATCTGACATAATTATTCATCATTGATCCAATGCCTACGAGATTTTCACACATTGATCTTTCCTAAGTTACTTTGTCGTTGCCACTTTTACAATTGCTACAAAACTGCTACTGTTACTTTTGCCACCATTATTGTTACTTCCATATTACTTTGCTGCAGATATTAAGTCTTTCAGGTGTGGTTGAATTGACAACTCAACTGCTAATACTCATGAATATTCTTTGGCTCCCCTTGTGTCGAATCAATAAATTTGGCTTGAATACTCTACCCTCGAAAACTGTTGCGATCCCCTATACTTGTGGGTTATCAAGAGTGAGCATCTGGAAGCCCCTCGCCGCCGCTGCCGCCGCCTTCATGTCGCCCTTCTCCGGGAACCAGGATAGGATTTCTCTCATCTTCTCCATCCTCTCTACATCCCCGCCCGCTATCTCTGCCATCTCCACCTCGAGCGACCGCTTCCAGAGCACCACCGAACCTTAAGGTTGTCTTCGATTTCAGGAGGGAGGAAGGGATTCTCTGTCTATCTCTGCAGGAATGACAAAGGGGATCACCTCCTTTGCCCTGCATTTAATCCACGGCCGCCATGGCTATCCGCCTTCTCCACTCCCTCGAACTTCGCGTCACACCGTGCCTCACACTGTTTGCGCCCCACCAACACCACATGGCAGGGGAACAAAATTTCCACACCTTCCTCGATCTCCTCCCTGGGCCGCACCACCTGCGTGTTGCGCAGCCGCCCCGATCGTTGAGCAGCAACAACCGACAAGCTCGACCTCGCCGGACTAGGATCCCTCGCCAAAAAATTAGGAGGGTGGGTGGGTGGAGGTCGGAGACCAGGTGCACCACCCACAACTGATCGCTAGGGGAACCCATCCTCTTAGCGTACCCTTTCTTCCCTCTCTCTCCCAAAGAGCGCTTGGATAGATCTGGGCTCGGAGAGTGGTCTGCAGGCGCTCCCTTGCCTAGGTTTATAGGGAGGGGGAGAGGGATTTGAAAGGGGGAGAGCGGGGGGGGAGGAGGAAGGGGAACCAGGGGAGTAGGGGACAACGAAAGGGGGAGGAGAGGTACCGTACCTCCTTGCCTTGCCCATATCTATATCTATGCCTACTAATATAAGAAATAGGTATTCTTAGTCCGTTTTGCTATTTTATATAAAATCCCCTATGTTTCTGACATTAAACTCGTAGTACATATCAAATCAAATGATTTTTAAAATACTCATATCTTCTAAACCACAACTCCAAACTTGACATGTTATATATGAAATTTAATTAGAAAATATATAGAATTTGAATATGATGTTATTTTACCTGTTAACATTTAAAAAAATACTATCTAGGCGGCAATATTAATCAAAAATGCATTATCCGTCTTTTTTTTCATACTGGTACTGATTCAGATTGAGGATGAACACATCAGCAAAATCAGGATTGGGCATGAAATTGAAGATAAATTTGCTAGAAACACCCCATAAATAAGGACATGCATGAAAAAAAATAAAGGAAGGACTCAATAAAGATGGGATGTCCTCTATAAAAGAAATAAAAGAGAAACTGAAGAGGAGATCCGATAAAGACGATATGTTGCGCTATTCTCCTATATATAAAAAGAAGAAAAAGAGGACATGCATGGAAAAAAGTAAAAAGGAGGCATGCATGATAAAAAATAAAATAAAAAACGAGTTTGATAAGATATCAATAGTGATAAAACAGGGACCAATACCTACGACATGTATGGCAAGAAATAGTGATGAAACAGGGGTGCAAGTACATGCGTCCACAAGAGACTATACAAAAATGTTCTTTTTCAGACCAAAAAAAATCTCTTTTTATGATTAAAAAATCATGTATCTTTAATCCTTTTAACAACTCTTCATGTATTTAAGAAATATGCATGTGAAAAAAGTGTTCAAGAGTTACCCTAAGTTGGTGATTCTTAAACTGAAAACTGACATTGATATAGACATGTCTCGTAGTGTGCTAATGTGTCATCGTTTGTTTTTTGTCGTTTTTCTTTACTCGCCCGTAACAACACCCCATTTCGAATATGACATGAATAAATGCATGATCACTTGTCCGTTTTTTTGTATGGATTAAATCTACATGCAAGTCAGTGTTGAAATAGAACACAATCTTAAATTGCGTGGTTAAGACCATCTTTGTTTGGGTTGTAGTTATAAATTCTCAGATTATAGACGATTTTTTGTAAATTAAGAGCCTGTGGTATTTTTTTTCTTTCATTGCAACGTACGAGTCTTTTTGCTAGTGATAATCAAAATTATTTAACTTTCGACCCAATTTTAAGTTTAATTTACTTACCAAATTTCTCATCAAATTATAAGGTAAACTACGAACATGTGATAAACATTTATTTACACAATCACGTTAACATGGGCAGGTAAATCACAAGGTAATGTATTGGAATATTTATATTCCGTTGCAACTCACGGTCATTGTTCCAATACGTAACAGTAAAACGAAGAGTATTGTAGTGTGCTGCTGCTACTTTTTTTTTAGTAACGTGTGCTGCTGCTACTATTACTATACTACTACTTGGTTGGGTTAAAACAGGCAGGTGTGTTTATCCTAGCGAGCAGTTCGGTGTGGGCCATGAATGTCATTGACGAACTAGGCCGCGAGTATCTGCGCCCACGGATCAAATCAAAGCTGCCTGTAACGATCCCGAACGATTCGCGTGCAGGCCACCTGAAGCGTCCAACACCCAACGCTTCCGCTTCTTTGCTGCAAGAACATCGGAGGGGTCACTGCTCTCTCGCCCAAGCGCAGGATTCGAGCTCCCCCAAAGCAATCCCCGGCCTGCATCGTCTTCCTCTGCTCCTCCGTGGTACGGTTTGCTCTGCTTCCTTCCTCTTTCAGTTAAGTTGTCGCTGCTCTGGTTGCTGTTCTGGCCGCGGCTTGGGGTTTTTTTTGGTTGTTTTGGAGGTGTTTGGGCCACTTTGGGCGGTCCAATGTCCGGCGGCCGGCGGCTCTTCCGTGGGTCGGCTGCCGGATTCGTGCCTTTCTCCCTCCTCCTTTCACCTCCCTTGGCTCCACCGGCGACTGCCGCCACCGTCGTGCCTTTCTTCCTCCCCTTCTCCTTTCTATCTTCTCCCCTGCCCCTCATTCAAACGCGCTTGCGGGCTGGGTGACCCGTGCGGAGAGCAGCAGCGGCCACATTGATAGGGGAGGAGATCAAGGTTGCCGTCGATGGGAAATGAGGTGATTGGGTCGACGAATAGAAGGACGAAGTCTAAACCGCCGGCCGGCAAAGAGGGCAGGCAGCAACGGGTTGCCGTCACGACGGTGCCACCGGTATGTTGCGGAGTGAATCTGCGCCACCCCTCCTCTCAGCGAAGCTGGATGGCGCCGCGTGGAGAAGGCAACGTCCCCATGTTGCTCGCCACCGCCCACGTGACGAACTCGCCGCGCGGACCTCTCCCCCACCATGGTCGCATGGTAGGGGGATGTGCTTTTCTTTTCGAAAAGGGTCGGGAGATGTCAGATGTGCTAAGCTCAAGGTCAAGTCCAGCTGTCCTGCGCCATTGGCTTCAGTCGCCCACAGGATGTTCGATGAAATACTCACAAGGAATTGACAGGTTAATTCGTCTATAATCGATCATCTTGTTAGGTCTTCTGTTACATACACTACTCTTGTAATACTGCAATTGTGCACGTCATCTCTGCGCCTGACGTCTCATGATCTGATGATGCCGGGGAGACGTCAAACGTCGCGGGCATCATCTCGTTCTCTGAAAAAAATGTGTGCATGTATGGTTCTCTCTGAAACATGTACTGCAATTGTGCCCTTAGGAAACATTTTCTTCCCCAGAGCTTTTAGCTTGTTTACCCTCTGCTCATGAGACCCTTATTCTTAAAATCTGATTGTGCAAGCTATCATTGTGGTCTTTTTTTTAGAACACCATTGTAGTCACAGAGAAATTTCATAGGTTGAATTCACCACATCCTCCTTTTAATTAAAATGTTGTCAGGACAACTGCCGTGAGGATCATCCCCCATTGGTCTTGTTTTTATACTATTATAAACTCTTACTCCAGTTGAAAGTTGAAACCAAATGCTCTTGCGCCAAATAGTGGAAGATGACATCAAATTATTGCTGTGATCTTTCGGCGCAGCAAAGTGCGCTACTGCTTCTAGTTCGCATATGTTTCTCGTAGATAAGATCCCCACCCCCTCGCTCTGTTCAGTTCGTGGGGTTTGGGGTTTTTGGACTGCGCCATCGAGGACCGGTCATTGTCTCTTTTGTTCTGGTAGGATCATTTTACTGACCTTGTCTTTCATACCGGAGGGTTTTGTAGTTTGTAGGTCTAAATCGACTGGTTTATTGAGGTCAGAAGTACGAAATCACATCAATAATATTGGGCTCTGGACGGTAGCTAGGTTTGGTGTGCTAGTTGTTACTGAGGTCTGCACACTTTCGAGCAAAAAAATATTGCGATGATGTTATCCTCCATTTGCTCGCTGGATTTGCTGTGCATTTTGATGATAATCCACTTGATGTTTCCTAAGGTTGAGATGGTTGGATTAGGCCGAGCTTTTCCTTCCTGTTCCTGGTGGTTTTTATTTTCTGAAGGGCCTAAAAATGATTTATTTTCTGAAAACATTTAAAATTGCAGTTCAGATATTCCTGAAATCAATTATTCTCTGAGGCCATTCATCAATTAATTTCATAAATTAAACGCCCCGATACATTGAGTATTTTCTGTTCTCTTCTCCAGCATTGATCCTACTAACTACAAAATGCAAAAGCATGAAATCGGGCGTGATAGCTCGCCGGGCACCCAGTCCCTGTCAACCATCATCAGTCATAACAGATCTGTGCGTCTTAGATTTCTCAAAGAATTCAATGAGTTGAAGTACGGGAGTGTCACTGAAGATTACAAGGCAATCAATAGAAAGAGGCATGAACTTATCAGCACCCTTGAAAAGCTGCAACTTATACCTATCAAGTTGCCCTATGCCAGTGTAGCTCTCAAGTCATCAAATGTGACATTACATGATGAAGCACAAAGTGGGAACAATATTAGTTCTGATAATATTATCAAATTGGATCTGTACAATGTTGGAGATGATACCCATGCTACCATGGACAATACTGGGGCTCAGGAAACTGTTTGCTTACTTGATTCTGATGATAACGACATGGTTCAATCCTTTGTAGATGGAAATTTATCCGATTCTAAGAAAAATACTGATTTTATCCAAGAATGCATGCTGGCTGAGCAGCCTTCCCAATACCAGGACATCAGTTTTGAAGCTCAACTTGTAGTTGAGCCAGGAAAGGACAGCACGGACATTGACAATGAGGTGCATTCAACTCATCATATATCTTCTGTTTCTTAATGCATCTAATATAATGCACAATTCTGCATTTTTTAACTGCATGAATAAGAGAGGAGGGAAATAGACATTATTCATTCCCATGCTCGCAAATAGCTTATGTGATCTTTAAACCCATAGGTTATCTTTTTATGCACAATTGTCTCATTATTTATTTTGTCTAAACTGCTTAACAGTATCAAGTTTGTCTAAACTTATGCTGGCATGATAAATTGCATTGTGCTGAAATTACTTATTACTGACTAGCTTCCATCTATATTTCAAGCCCAAGGAAATTGCTTTACTTGATGGCCATAGTACTTCAGAGCCACAACTGATCAAGCAAGGACAGAATGACATAAACATTTACGCCGAGGTCTGCTTCGATATTAACTCTGGAAATGTTAGTCAATATTGCTGTTTTTTTCCTATATAGTTTGATTAGAGAACTACTGGTAATCACTGAGTATGTTCATATTTATGCCTAGATGCTAACCAGTATCATGCTCTCAATAACATCAAAAGTCCTTCCCCAAGGACTGCATGTCCTAGTAAGATATTGTTATATTGCACTTGAATCAACTCAAGTTACTCAATGATGTCCCTGAAGTAAATTTTTGATATGTGCTTTTTACAGGAATATATTTTTGATTTTTTGAATATCCCCTTTTGCTCTGTTTAGTTACAAAAAATTGATTTTAGTTTCATAACTTTTTTCCAGAAGATATGCCTACTCGGTTTCAAAAAATGAAAACTGATTGATTTAGTTCAGATATGACTATATGAGAGATACTATTGTTTTTTAATCTCAATATCTGAATTGGTAAATGGAATCGTTTCTCCCTGTCATGTTCACTATCTTGCATTTCGACAGAGTCGTGACAAGGAGAGAGAAACAAGGGAAGGAGAAGGTGAGGATGTCCAAAGTAAACAACACATGGAGAACAACAATATTTCTGTTGTAGATTCTTGTGAAATATCTTGTGAGGTCATACAAAGTGATTCAACGGCAAATGGACATTATAATCACTATGATAACAATGACAATCCAGTTGATGACCTGGATGACCTTTGGAACGAAATGTCTCTTGCATTGGCATGTTCAAAGGTATCTGTTTAATAAACTCATTGCAATTGTCTCCAGATATATTCTCTTCTCTGTTTTCTTATATCAGGTTAGATTTCAATATTTCATGATCTCAGGGCCTTGCTTACTTGATAATGGGTTTCATGTCTGCACTGATGAAATGGTTCTCAGCAAGTATGCCACATAGAAAATAGTATTTGTAGTACATACCTATAGTTAAAGTACCATTTCTCTATCTACTTGGTGTATATTTTTCAAAAAGAAAAGGAAAATGTGATTGTTGTCTTCCACATGATGCTTGAGGCCAATTATGTGACACTATTTTGCATTTTATTACTTGAAGGTCTAGAGCAGGAGCAATGATCTTACTGGTTGTTTTGAAACAGCTAGTTTTGCATTTTCCTCTGGTCCTTTTTCGTTCTCACACATATACTTTAATGCTTTACCATCATCATACTACTGTTTTCTTAATTTTACCCCTTTACGCATTTGCTTTGTTCTTTTGTCTACCATTACTTGCTTCTTGATGAATCTGACCAACATACTTAATCTAACCAGACCATTGGAAGCGATCACAGTATTGTTCCGTCGGAGAAGAATAATTCTGAAGTAGTGGATGATTGTCATCACGACTTCCTGATGAAAGATGATTTGGGCATTGTATGTCGTGTTTGTGGTTTGATCCAGCAACGTATCGAGAATATTTTTGAGATAAACTGGAAAAAGGTACGGAGTTTCTGATCCAAATTAGTCCAATTTATTTTCTTGAATACTCTGAAGATAATTATTAAAAGATTCAAATAACATTAACTGGTAAATAGTGTCCTGTCAATCAACTCATTGATTAGTTCTGTATGTTATCGTTTATAAACTTTCTTCATCGGTTATTTGTCATTAATGATTGATAGATCAAACAAATGCCCCCCCCCCCCCCCCCCCCCGTGCGCGCAAAAAAAGATCAAACAAATGCCCTATACGAACACCCATTGCATGTGTTTTAGCTTTTAACAAATGTCAATCAAGTCATTGATTAGTTCTGTTTGAATGAGGATTTTACTGGGATATAGTTCAAATAAACCAAGTAAATCCTATCCCAACCCCAAATGTTAAGATGTAGATTTCGAAAAAAAGCAATTCACTTCTGTTTCCGCATTGGCGGAGCCACATCTCTCATTTCCTCTTTGTTGCATCAGCATAAGCAATCCCACAGAACTTATGCGCCAGAACCCAGAAACTACAATGAGCTGGAAGCAACTACCAGTCCTTCAGGAAATATTCTTCAAGTTGTCCCTGGTGCTCTCTCAATCCACTCTCAGCATTCAGAACAGATGAAACCTCACCAAGTGGAAGGCTTTAATTTCTTGGTCAAGAACCTGGCAGATGAGAACAACCCTGGAGGTTGTATTCTAGCACATGCACCAGGTTCTGGAAAGACTTTTATGCTAATTAGCTTTGTTCAAAGCTTCCTGGCCAGATACCCTGCAGGAAGGCCATTGATTATCCTTCCAAAGGGCATTCTGGCAACATGGAGAACAGAATTTGTCCATTGGCAAATTAAGGACATGCCTATACCCTTGTTTGACTTCTATTCCTCCAAAGCTAATAACCGGTCTGAACAACTCAAGGTTTTGAACTTGTGGGAAGAAAAGAGAAGCATATTGCTGCTAGGGTATCATCAATTTGCATGCATAGTATCTGATAGGAATACTTATAAAATAGAAGTTGTCATGTGCCGAGATAAGTTGTTGAAGGTCCCAAGCCTTGTCATTCTAGATGAAGGCCACACTCCGAGAAATGAGCAAACTGACTTACTCACTGCACTTGGAAGTATAAGAACTCCTAGAAAAGTGGTTCTCTCAGGAACCTTGTTTCAGAATCATGTAAGAGAGGTTTTCAACATTCTGAACCTTGTGCGGCCAAAATTCCTGAAGATGGAGAAACCTCGTGCAATAGTGAAGCGCATACTAAGCAAGGTTGACATGTTGGGGAAGAGTGCACGGTCAAAGTACACTTCTGATAAGTACTTCTATGATGTGGTTGAAGGAAACCTTAAAAAGGACGCAGATGATAAAATGAGAGTAATGATCATCCATAATCTACGCGAGCTAACCGCGAATGTGCTGCACTATTATAAAGGTGAGCTTTTGGATGAATTACCCGGACTTGTGGACTTCACCGTTTTTCTGAATATGAGTACCGAGCAGGAAAAGATCCTTAGGAGTTTGGTAAGACTAGATAATTTTAGCAGGAAAACAGCATGCAGCGCTGTTTATCTTCATCCGTGCTTAAAGAATATTCAAAACGTTGAAGGGAAAAATCGAGATATTGCTGTTCAGAAGATTGATTCCATCATAAAAAGTGGAATTGATATCAAGGTTGGGGCAAAGGCAAAGTTTATATACAATTTGTTGTGTCTTTCAGAGGCTGCAGGAGAGAAGGTACTCGTGTTCAGCCGGTATCTGAACCCTCTGGTTTTCTTGGAAATGCTGCTCATAAGAATGAAAGGATGGAAACCAGAGGTTCACATGTTTAAATTAAATGGTAAATCAATACAAGAGCAGCGAGACAAGGCGGTTGAGAGATTCAACCACTCAACGGATGCTAAAGTTTTGTTTGGTTCCATCAAGGCATGCGGCGAGGGCATCTCCCTTGTTGGCGCATCACGCGTTGTCATTCTGGAGGTCCAGGAAAATCCTTCCGTGACGCGGCAGGCAATCGGACGGGCATTCAGACCAGGGCAGTCCAGATTGGTGCATTGCTACCGCCTTGTTGCCGCCGACTCCCCAGAAGAGGAGGACCACAAGACAGCCTCCGGAAAAGAATGGAAGTCCAAGATGTGGTTCGAATGGAACGAGCTTTGCAGCAACGATGATTTTGAGCTTGCCGCTGTGGATATTTCAGAGAGCGGGGACAGGTTTCTCGAACACGAGGCACTGCGACAAGATGTCAAATCTCTGTACAGAAGGTATGTATGAATCTGATTGAACCTTTTTTCTTTTTCTGCTAGGAGGTTGAATGCATCAATGAATACGCCCATATATCTGATTTTGTTACTTGGTTCTGTTTGCAGGTGAAGAACAGAGGCAAGCGCTAACCAGTGAGAAAGAAAGAGGAAGAATAATCTAGGTAGGAACTGAAGTGGCTTCTTTGCAGTATTTTGTCTGATCGTCTGAAGTGTGGTAGTATGAGGAGATGTAACAACCATTTGCACTCTCAAATGTTAAAAGTGTCTATTTGTTGACATTTTCTGTCTCCATTAAAATGATGATAAATTTCTGGAGTCGTGGTAATGTGGTACTGCTAATGACTATTCCGATGCAAGTTATCTAGGTTTCAGTTCAACTTTTGCTGTCATGTGAGTCGAACCAATTGTGTGGTGTTCTCTGTCCGCTGAACAAGTTTTCAACTGTATAAGAATTGTTACTCTTAACCTTACTGTCATGAGCCATTCTCTATGTGTTGGCTGCCTGAATCTGATGATTCTATGTCTGTCTTTGTCCATGGACAAAATCTGAACATCACGCAGTGTCCTTCTCGGTCCCTTCATCTCCTCCGCCACGCCGTCTTGAGCTCGGACACCGTCTACGAAAAAGCCCCCCTCCCGCCCAACATGTCAACTCTCTACCGCTCCCACACTAATGTCGGCCCCCGCTGCTGCTGCCTCGCGCGGGACGCCGCGGCCGGCCATGTCATCCCGTCCCCTCTGTGCCGCTCCTCCCCTACTTCTTCAGTTCTTTTATCAAAATCGACTTAAACCCGGAAAAAAATCAGTTGCGTTATACTCACTCCATCCTAAATTACTTGTAGCAGAAATATTTGTATATAGAACTAAACATACGTCTAGATACATTCATTTCTGTGACAAGTAATTCCAGACGGAGCGAGTACTGGTAGATGTAGATGGCAAACGCGAAAAAACTTATTGTACTGGTATAGATCAAGAAACTGGTGTCTATTTGGATCAACAAATCATCAATATCCTGAATCCAGTCGTCAATGAAGTACACCAATCTGTGCTGGCTAGCAAAAAAATACCAATCTACTATCTCTACAGCAAGCTACACCCCCATCTCATATACAGTTATACGTACAACCTACTTCATTTACCACACCAATTGTATACTTGTATGATATACGTATATACTTGCTTCAGATTTACCGTGTACTACCATGCATGTTCTGCTTGCTTCTCCATGCATACTGGCGGCGGCGCCGGCCGGCCGGCCCAGGCTTCTGGCACGCCGCCCCCTGCGTTATTCAGTGCCATGCTGTACGTCCAGGTGGTCGCCAGCTCAAGTGACGAAGTCGTGCAGCAGCTGCGACGACGACGAGGCGAACCGCTGCCGGTCGTCGCCGCCGTTGAGGAAGTCGAAGTCGCCGGGGTTGCCGTACAGCAGGCCCTGCTGCTCGGGCGGCACGTGGCCGGCGTTGTTGTTGTTGTTGCAGTGCTGCAGGCCCAGCGTCAGCGACACGCTGCCGCCGAGGTCGCCCATGTTGCCGCCGTACGGCACGAACCTGGTGTCGTCGCCGTGGTGCGGGAACGCGTCCTGCAGGAGGCTGCCGCCGCCCGGGCCGTGGTGGTTCAGGCTGAGGCCTGCTGGCGCGTACGTGCCCATGTCGCCGCCGCCGAAGCTGGACAGCGGGCCGGCGTCCATGCTGCCCACCGGCTCCGACTTGTAGGCGTTCAGCAGCTGGCTCGCGCCGGCGTGCGTCGACGTGCTCTGGAACTCGTCGCGGTCCTGGTCCTCCGAGCATGCCGCCTCGTCCACCTTGCTGTGCTTGTTGCCGGCGTTCTCCGACGACGAGTTGGTGGAGTCCATCTCCGCGCCGAACTCCTCCTTGTACATCTCCTCCACCATCGGCTTCCATAGGCGGACGCGCGCGTTGATGAACCAGTTCGACACCTGCCCCCTGGACAAGCCGGCCTGCCTCGCCAGCATCACCTTCTCCGAGTCTTTGGGGTACCTGCATCGATCATGGCGGATCAGTGAGCGAGCACAGAGGAGTAGAGTGACCAGCTGCATGGGCGGCGCGGTGGGTAGCTTACGGGTGGAGGAAGTGCTCGAAGAGCCAGGCGCGGAGGACGGAGACGGCGGACTCCGGGAGGCCGCGCTGGGGCCGCCACGCGTGCTGCGGCTGCTGCATCATGCCGAACTGCTGCATGGCGCGCTGCTGCCGGAGGTGCTGGTCGATGTACCGCAGCCGAGACAGGCCCCCCGCGCCGGAGCCGTCCTGAGGCTCGCCGAGGCTCCGCCGCGCCGACTGCACCTGCGCGCCGATCGCGTCCCGCAGCGACCGGAAGTGCCGGGAGATCGTCTGCAGGGCCAGCGCCGTGTAAGGCCTCGCCGCGCCGGAGCCGGCCACCGCGTCGAACGACGACACTACCATCTGCATCTGCTGGTGGTAGTGCCTGTACCTCCGGTCCACCTGGTCCAGCATGGCCATCAGTGCCGTCACCTTGTTCTGGAGGTCCTGCCTCTCCGCCGGCGACAGCTCGGCGGCGGAGCTCCCCTCGTTCTCCTCGCCCTTGTCGCCCTCGACCTTGCCGCACTCGCCGTTGCCGGCCGAGTCGTCCTTCCTGTCCCCCTTCCTCTTGATCGCGTCCCGGACACTGACCACCTCGTCCAGCAGCTCGCGCGCCGCCTTCAGGAACCTCGAGTTCTGCACGTACACGTTCACCTGCGCGTTCCTGCTCGCCGCCATCGCCATCGCCGACTGGTTCGGGCTCATCAAGGTGGGGGAAGCGGCCGCAGCCATGCCGCCCGGACGGCCGTACTGGTAGAGGGACACCGGCACCTGCGAGCCGAGGCTGAGCGACAGGCCACCCTGGTGACTGCGCTGCCCTGCCGACGCGCCGCCGTCTCCCATGAGCATCTGCGTCTGCAGGCCGCCGAGCTCGGAGCCGTCCCTCGAGCCCATGAACGCGGCCTGCTCGTCGTCTCGGCCATCGCCGCCGCCGCCGCCGTGCGCTATGTGGCTCTGCTGCACGATGGACGCCGGGAGCGGGATCAGGCCGCCGATCGACGAGTCTGGGTATTGGTTGGACATGGGGTAGTGGTGGTGGAATGACATGTCGCCGGCACCTCCGCCGCCGCCGGCGAGGCCCCTCTGATCGTTTGAAGTGGAGAAGAACGTGGCCATCCGATCCTCTTCAGATGCAAATGCAATCTATCATCAGAAGCGTACTACTGTACTGTCGACGCTTGGTAAGGTTCAAGTTTTGTCTTGAGTGTCGAACTGAAGAAATAGAGGATTGGAAACGGTCAGTAAATCCCGCTCAGAATTGCCAGAAGGCGATTTCATCTTGCTCCTAAATTCAAATTACAGTAGTAAATAGCAAGATTTGGAGCAAAGGAAAGATGGTAAAAACATGGTGCGCTAGTACAACTGTGCATCTACATACTGTACTAAATTAGGCAGAAGTATCATTATGATATGAGTGGACTAGGCAAGAATAACTACAAATTCATTCAGAAAATTACAAGAGGGGTGAAAGAATTCTACTGCAAGCGAAGTAAATCAAAAGGATAGAATGGACCCAACAGAATTGAAAGCATCTATATATCTACCTGGGAGGACAAACTTCAGATCACTGTACTTCCCAAACACACAACACCTCAATCTTCTTTCTGAAGTACCTGCATACAAAAAGAAACCGAAGCCTTTTCACTCAGCTGATGAAACCAGCATATAATTTCAGGAAAACACCAGTCCAAATCAGTGGTACCTATCAAGGGGGGAAAAGGCCTAACTGGACATGACTTGGGAGAAACTAAGAACACACAAAAATATCAGTTACTACTAGTTACTACTACCACTTGGCAATTCAGAGACCAAACTTGCTAAGAATCAGCCAGAACAGGAAGCAATTTTTCAAGTTGGTATGGTGCTGCACCAGCCAACCACAAGTAGTTAACCAGGAACAGAAAGCTCAACAAGCAAGAAGCCACAACAACACCAAGAATCCATATAGAGACCAAAACACCTAACAGAAACCTGTTGCTCACTGAATCATCTACAAATTTGATGGATGCAAAGAGCAAGGCAAGCTTGATAAGATGAACCTCTACACATACCTCTGCAAGAACTGGCTTTGAGGCCAAGCAAGAGCAAGAGCTTCTTCTTCTTGGGTGCTATCTGATCAGAGTTCTTCTGACAGGAACCACCTAGCAGAAGACCGGCCGGGGACAGAGGGCCGATCCCGAGGATTCTAAAGAGGGGATTAGCAGCGAGGGTGTGGGCTTAAAATAACCAAGAACGCTCCTGGGATTGTATATATCTTGCTGCTTTTGGTGTTGGTCTCTTCTCTTTTGGTTGTTGTAGCTCCTCCTGCCTCCTTCCCTGAGCAATAATATACTCCGGGGCTGCTTGCGCCAATGAGGAGGGCCTGCCTAACACTATCCCCCCGCCCCGCAAATCCTAAAGAAACCCCACCACCGTTTTTGTTTGTTTCCCTCTCGCTTATTCCTCCCTATCTCCTCTTTACCCCACTCGTTTTCTCACGTATAGGATTGCTGCTTTGAGCGCGTGCGTCACGCTCAGGCCACAGGGACATCGACGGCCGAGATCGGGAGACCGACCCTCGATCTCCGCCGTCGACATGAGACTGATGCGCCTTTTAGGCATGCAATACATACATGTGTACTTTAGTTTAGTTGTGACTCACATGATAAAACCAACATCATACGGTTGGTTGCAGGTATATCTTAGTAACTCTGAAGAATATGCTTCCACATGCAAGTGTTTATTTATTTTTGGTTCTGAACAATTAGACAATTGAGAATTTCAAATTTGACGGGAAGGCCGCGGAACGGAGTGGGGAAAAAAGGGAGCTCTCGCTTTTATGCTGCTATAGAAACCCGTAGATTCTTGCCAGTTTTGAGTGACCTTGCAGCGAGCATACCTGTTGGGCAGGCAGTTCAGTTAGTCCACTCAGTGCACAGAAAAGCAGGTCCATTACCCTCCTCACTTGCTGGGTGTGTTTTCAGCTGAAAGGGCCCCCCAAGTTGCCATTTCTAGCTGATTCTCCCCGGACGCCTTGATTGCAAGGGCACCAATCCGATCGATCCCCTCCCTTCTCGCTTTCAGTAGGTGACGGCATCTGTTAAGACGTATTAGTCCCCTAACCACCAGTTGGTAGACCTAAAACCCTCTTTCCCTCCCCCCTCCCAACCTTCCGTATCTCCCAACTGATCATCATCAGATGCTCCTAAGCAACTCCATGCACCGGGGTACGACGCTGACATCTCACAGAAAGCCAGCCCTACCTACATCTACACACATGCATTTGCAGCACGACCAAATCTTCTTCTCTTCTCTTCTCTTCTCCGGTTGAAGAAAGTGCATGAACAGGAGGCCCCTAGCTAGCTAACACCAGATATGATGATGAGATAACTGATGCCCCCACAAACCCTTTATTTTTCCGTTTGGTGGCAGCACTTGCTTTTGAAATTGGACATGTGGTAGTGATGTGCAAGGACGAGTGTTTCCGTGGTCCCCCTCCAATCATGAATTTGACCCCTCAACCCCCCTTGCCGTTGCTTTGCGGGTCGTCTCGCTGAGCGGCGGGCCAGCCCCGAAAGGCGCAGGATTCGGCGGAAATCCGGTGAACAGTCGGGTGCAGTTTGTGATGAAATGTGTATAGTATTGTCTCTGTTCCTCGGCTCAAATAGATAAATATAGTGTGCACGTATCAAGTTTGCGATTATTCGTAGTTCTGAGAGAATATCTAGGAGATATGCAAATCAAATCATCGAAATAATTTTACTAATTTGTGAGGTTTGATTCATTTCATGCCATCAAAAGATACTTTTGAATGTCACCATCATGCCTATATTATCAGGAAACATAGGTCACATCCCATTTAATTTATTTTCCTTCATCTATTTTTATTTTGTGAAAACCCAGAAATCTAATCACCACAGGCCGGAGTATCAAACTAGGGAGTCTTCAATGCATGGCAACATTATTCAGTGTGGTGACAGTGATCTTCATAGGTTCGAGAGTGAGCTGTTGCCAGCGGCTTTTCCCCCGAAGTTCAAATGATTTAATGTGGTATTTTGTCCAATTGTAGGTACGAGGGCGGGCTACAACCTTCACAAGATATGACATCATAGTTCAGTAGAGATCTATTCATTCAGATGCCACGCATGGACAAATTTTAGAGGCCGGCCCGTAACTAATAGATACAAATGTGAAGCTCACAATCCTTATTTCTGAAGAAACGCAGGCGTAATCATTCCTAACAGCACTCATGTTGACACATATGTAAAGGAACGGAAATGTGAAGCTCACAATCCTTAATTTCCAAGAAACGCAGGTCATGTCGCGATTAGTTATAGACGACGAAGATCCCGGCCGTCAGACGATTTACATCAATCACCACCTACAGGCCACAGCTAGCTAACAGATATGTCGGCCGGCCGGCCGGCCCCGGCAACGAAGAAGCTTCAGAGTTCAGACTCGCCGGTGCTACCCAACCCAACGGCCATTGTAGCCCTGTAGCTAGCTAGCTACCAGCTCCCTTCCCTGCTACGTGTGTCTCTTCTCTGAAAGACTGAGACCTCACCAAATTTGTCCAAGACCTTTAACAATTAACCAATTGCTAGTAGCTAATTAGCTAGCTGTCTGGTGATCGTCCTCCGCTTGACCCACCCTTGCTTATCTCAAATTCTTAATCGGGCTAGGTGACCTCAGTTCTGTCAGTCCGTCACCGGATCGAATTAGGCGATCGCGCGCGGTGTCGCCGCGCGATTCGCCGAACGGATTGTCCGATTGTGCGGAGGACGAGGTGACCAGTGGAAGTTTCCAATGATTGATTAATCTGAGGGGGTGTAGCAGTGCGGGATAATAGAGAACAAACTCCCGGCACTTCCGTGGACTGCTCATGAGCAGTGCGCTGAAAGGCCATTTTGTTGACGAGATGAGCCGCGCGCGTGGGGTGTGGGTGTGAGCGTGACCAATCATCGGCGATGAAGGAAAGATGGATTAAGCTGTCACGTCAGCGGAAAAGATGAGGAGAAGAGCCGGGGAAGCATGGAGAGGAGAGATATCCGATGAACAAGAAAGAGAGAGAACAAGTGGCGGCTTCACGCGAACGTTGCTGAGCCTATGCTGGCTAGGCCTATGTGGGGGTGATACCTAGGGGTCTACTTGGGCGAGGACAGGAGCACGTACGCACACATTATTATCTTATTATCTTAGTGTAGTGGCAGGCTCTGAATGGATTGGGTTGATTAACAAATGGGAGGAGAAAAATCGGGGCAGTAGCGACAAGGGTTGATCTTTACAAGGACGGGGAAACTGCATTCTCGATCGATCGTGGTCGTGGCGACCATAGAAAACGGGCGCTGCTTTCGTACTGTGTTTCGTTGCGTTAGGAAATGGATCTCTGCCGAACGATTGGGGGCTAGGGTAGAGTAGAGTAGAGTTTCCTGGTGAGCTCACGTGAATCGCGCCGGGACGAGGCGACGACGGTGGCATCATCGGCTAGATATATAGATGATGAGCGAGGCTACCTAACCCGGTAACACGTCTCGTGTTGGATTGGAACGGCATTGTTTGCCATGCCCATGCATGTCGCCTTCTTTCTGGCCTGTTTCAGGCCGGTTTTGCACTTTGCGATTGGACTGTCGGCGAGCTTGGAAGATCGACCCTCTCTGGTGGGGTGCAGCCAATCGGGGGCTCGGTTGGCCATATGCATGGCCCGATGTGGTAACTGATCGAGCTTTCGACTGATGTGATCGATGTTGCGGCCTGTTATTACCTCGTCTGGCTCTGGCCCTGCATGCACGTACTCTGTACTATGGATGGATGGTCCAGACACATGAGCCATCACGGTGTCCTCCTTCTTTTGAAGCATCGATGGTCCAGATGCACGCCGCGTGAGCACGGCCGGAGAGATTGTAGCTTCTGCTCGACTCTCCCCGCCTTCTCCCCGTTTCCCGCCTTCGTCTGCTTTTCTATATCTGAATCTCATCTGATCACACTCGACTTTTTTCCTTGGCGTCGGCACGCATGCAGCGTGCTATTTATTTTTCACGAATACGAATGGCTTGTGTATCTTTCATTGATACTTCCTCCGTCTCATAATATAAAAAATGTTTTTATGTAATGTCAAAAACGCTTTTATATAATGAAACAAAGGGAATAGAAGATAGTGGGTACAAGGTGCTCGCTGCAGGAAAACTACTCCTAGCGGGGTTCAAAGAGCATAGGGGCAGGGAGGGGGGGGGGGGGGGGCTATACATGGGGTTACATACTAAGGTCAACTCTAACCGATCCCCCTAAAAAATAGAGGAGGATCCGACAGAGTAAACTTAGAGGAGTAAATTTTTACTCCTCTATAGGTGGACGCACCTGACCGATTCGTTAAACTTAGTAGAGTAAAAAAACGATGATGCATGATTCACTTGATTGATGCAACCGGACCATCAGTTGCATTGATCGTGAATTAATGGTGCTCCAACGATGCCCAAGAGAACCTTGCCTATGGCTTGATTGCATCTCCACGGAGTTGTTGTAGTAGTTCATAGTCCTCTTTCAAAACACGGTCATGGTTTGATCCGTTCCAATCATTGCATCCATGGAGATCTTCAAACTGATTGTAGTTAGATGTGCGTGACCTTGATGGCAGCGTGCCTGCTTCGGCCACCTCCACAACTTCATATTCATCGGTCACGTCCTCTTCTTCCATCTCTTCGGCCACTTCCTCTTCTTCAGCCGCCTCCGAACGATTCCAAATTGAGTCATAATTGAGATCATCTAGCCCCATTGCCGCCAAGGACTCCAAAGACGCGAAAAACTCGGTCATGTTCATCTTCACACTACTACAATAAAACGCACAAACTCCATCACCATCAGCCACCAACAATCACGTCTAAAATCTGTTGGCCGAAATGTGAAAGATGGTTTTCTTTACCTTGTCGGCATTTCGTCGAGCACTTGGCGGCCGCGACCCTTCTTGCCGGTGGCGGCCGCCAGACGCGCCGGGCAGTGGTAGTAGGGGTCGCCGGAGACGCTGCATGAGGCGCCGGACGTGGACGGGGTGCCAGAGTGTTCTTCTTCTTCTTCGCGGCCTCCTCGGCGAGGGCCGATGCCACTGCCATTAGTTTTCTAGCTCTCTTGGCTCCGGTGGGATAGCGGCGGGTTGTCCCTTAGAAGGAGTCGCCACCCTGGCGGCCTTTATTGCGGTTGGAGCTGGAGCTGGAGCTTGAGGCCGGTGGAGATTTTTCATCCCCAACCTTTTCCTCCGCGCGAGGGTGGTTTCCAGCGGCGGTGGCCGTCGGGGTGGCGGAAGGGTCTGGGCTATCCATTCTGACGGGAGGGACGGTCATCGATGGCTGCGGTGCGTGGTGGCGGCTGCGGGAAGAATGGAGGAGGCGGGAAGGGGGGAGAAAGAGGGCGTGACTTTACTCGGCCGCGCAAGCAGTGAGCATATTTAGGTGCGTTGGAGGGGGGTTTCAGCAGGGGAGTAAAATTATCCTTCTCTACTCGGTTTAGAGGGTCGGCTAGGTGCATCATGGAAGAAGAAAACCAAATTTATCCTCCTTTATGATCGGACAGGAGATCGGTCAAACTTGGCCTACCGCAGCTGAGCAGGGAGGGGTTGCACAAGGACGGGGATCGCGTTATTAAGCCAAAGGCGAGGCCGTTTCATGTCGACACACTCTTCACTTGAGAAGCATGCCAGTTGACGCTGCTGCTGTGCATGTACTTCCGTCCTCTGGTGGTGGTGGAGCCGTGGAGACTGTACGTGTCCAGTCGACCAGGTCCAGGCATCTTCCTTCTTTCTTCCCTTTAGCTCGAAATCATTCTGCACAGGGCCGGGGGACATCGCACGAACTCGGCAGCAAGTACAGGCACATGCACCACCTCGTTAGATTCTACGAGTACTAGCAGTGTTTTTTTTTGAGAGTACACCAAAAGCGTACCTTAATTTTATAAAAGAAGAAAACAGGAGTCACAATACAAGAATGGAAGCAGGGCTTCCAAAGCAGAACACACACCCTAGCACACCCATCGACCTAGCCTATGCCTACACTCTCACAGAATGATCCAAAACCTCCTCCTCCTAAACCCGCTAGTCTCCAATCCTTGAGCTCTATGACGATGGCGCGCACCAATTCCGAAGCGGTCTTCTGCTGGTTGAGCCGATGAAAGACTCTGGCGTTGCGTTGCTTCCAAAGAGCCCAAATGGTCACAATGATCACTGTGTCGAAACCGCGCTTTTGGCCTTTCCTGAAGTTAGCTTTAGTGGTCAACCACCAATCTAGTAAGGTGTCTGCCTGAGTAGGGATGGAGCCCCTCAAGCTCAGCTCCTCGAACATGTAGTGCCACACTTCCCTGGCATAGACACACTGGACGAGAATGTGCTCCGTATTGTCTCCGTCTTGCAAACACGTGTAGCATGTGGACGGGTCACTTTGGAGTCCATGCCTCGCTCTTCTGTCAGATGTCCAAATCCGGTGTTGCACGGCCAACCACGCGAAGATTTTACACTTAAGGATAGCCCAGCTTCTCCAGATGCAAGTGGCGTAGGGGGCCCTCTCAGCGCCCTGGCACAGCCGGTTATAAGTGGATTTCGCCGTATACACTCCGGAAGGGTCAGCGGGACAAGAAAAATGGTCTTCACTGGCGGGGTCACGGATGATCGTGCTAATCGCAAGGTTGAGGTGCAAAAGTTGCATGTGGCCGACAAAGTTCACATCTCCGCTGATATCAAATAGCCAACGCCCATCCAATAGGCCTTCCTCCACCGTGCGTCGGTTTATCGTACGTGTGTCCACTTGAGCATGAATGAGTGGCGCAATGTCCTTCGCCGCAAAGCCGTGAATCCATCTGTCTCTCCAAAATAGGACCTTACTGCCCCTACCCACAGAAATATGCACCAAACTATCAAACACCTGCCGGGCCTCTCTGTCCACCGCCATCGGCAAACCTTGCCATGGCCTATCTAGGTCAGTCCTGCGTAGCCACTCCCACCGAACCCTCAAGGCTAGCCCCTGAAGCTGGAGATTGCGAACGCCCAGCCCACCAAGCGAAGTAGGTTTACACACCGTGCTCCATGCCACAAGACATTGTCCGCCGTTCACTTTCTCTTTGCCGGCCCAAAAGAACGATCACATCCATTGTTCAATCTCTTCCAAAACCCAAACCGGAGCTTCAGTGACCATGAAGTGGTGAATGGGTTTGGCCGCGATCATAGACTTGACAAGCACCAATCGTCCCGGTCGGTGAATCAAACCCCTTTGCCAAGCGGGGGCGAAGCTCTTGGCATGGTCGAGCATGGGCTGCCATTCTGCTCTCGAAAGTCGCTTGATGGCCAATTGTAGGCCGAGGTATCTGCAAGGGAAATTTCCCAACCGACACTGTAAAGTGGATTCCACCCGGGCACTGTCACTGTTGTCCCCATGAATCATGATGGCCATGGATTTATTGTAATTGATCCTCAGGCCGGAAGCCTCGCCGAACATCTGAAGCGTCATCCTGACGAATGCTAGGTCCAACGGCGAGGGTTTAAGGAACAACACCACGTCGTCATCATAGATAGACACCGATTGGTGAGCTTCAATGCCCGGAAGGTTGCTGATAACGCCAAGGTTGGCGGCCTTGATCATGATGCGCGACAGCACGTCCATAGCGATGACAAATAGCAGGGGTGAGATAGGATCCCCTTGCCCGAGTCCCTTGGCGTGGGTGAAGCTTCTGCCGGGAACCCCGTTGACGATCACCTTAGTGGAGGCAGCCCGCAGCAGAATGGCGATCCACCCACACCACTTCGGTCTGAAGCCTTTGCACCTCATCACATCCAATAGGAACGACCAATTGAGGGAGTCGAAAGCCCTAGAGATGTCCAACTTCAGGAAAACGCTGGTCTCCTTGCGAGAATGCAGCTTCCTGGCCACTTGCCTCACCAGGAGGAAGTTATCGTGCAAATGCCTCCCGCAGATGAATGCAGATTGATTGACTGCCACTATTTCTTTCATCCTTCGTCTAGCTCTATTGGCAAGCAATTTGGCGAAGATCTTAGCCACGCTATGAGGTAGACTAATGGGCCGAAAGTCATCCACCTCCTCCGCGTCAGGTTTCTTCGGGATGAGGATAATGTGGGCTCGGTTGAGCTTGCCAAAACCACGGCCATCTCCAACGTATAGCTTATGGAACACCTCCATGATCTCGTGCTTAATAATCGGCCACGCCTTTTGATAGAATGCGGCAGTAAACCCATCCGGTCCAGGGGCCCTCTCCGGGTGCATCTCTTTTATCGTACTCCAAACTTCCTCTTCGGTGAATATAGCATCAAGCTCCGAGAGGTCGAGCTCGACCATGTCAAGAAAATCAAGATCAATGTCGGCCTCTCTAGCGTGAGCGTGACCCAACAGCTGCTCGAACGCCTCCGTGAAGATCTCCTCCTTCCTCTCTTGTTGCGAGACCAGCTCGCCGTTATGCCTGATGTGAGGGATGAAGTTTTTGGTTCTCCTGCCGTTAGCCACAGCTTGGAACAGCTTGGTGTTCGCATCCCCTTCATGGATCCATCTCAAACGCGAATGCTGCCTTTCGATGGTGCATTGCAGAGAGGCTAGGCCCAAGAGAGCATGTTTGAGCGTTCTCCTCAACCACCTCTCCCTCCAATCCAGGCGCCGAGCCTCCATTGCTTTGTCCAACTTCAAAATGACGTAATTGGCGATCGCCATCTGGATTTTGATGTTACCGGTCTTCCGTTGGCCCCAAGCTTGGAGGCTAGAAGTTGTGCTCCTGAGCAACGCGTTGAGCCTCTTGAAAGGATCAACGGAATCTTCCTCACAAACCCAGGTATCTTTGATCGCTTGCTCGAATCCATCCAACCGAGTCCAAAAAATCTCAAACCGGAATCTGCGCTTAGGGCAAAAAGGAGCTGAGGTGGACAAATGAAGCGGCGCATGATCCGAGATGTTCGAAGATAAGGCTTGGAGCAACACATCAGGAAAGTTGAGCTCCCAGTCAACCGAGACAAGGACCGGGTCGATCTTCGTCAACACAGCTTGATCCCTTTCGTTAGACCACGTGAAACGCCTACCGTGCATGTATAACTCCTTAAGCTCATTGTTGTCCACAAACGTTTTGAACTTTCTCATCATACTCCTGTTAAGGTTAGGGTTACTCTTCTCATTGGCGCGAAGGATCATGTTAAAGTCACCAAGCACCACCCAAGGCCCCGGGGACATGTCTCTATGATGCTGAAGCTCGACAAGGAACTGCGTCTTGAGCTCGTCCCCTTGGGGGCCGTACACCATCGAGAGCCACCACTCCGAGCCATCTCTGCTATGTACCAAGCCGGAGAGGAAATTGGTGTCACATATGATGTTACTAATAGTTAGACATGCACTACTCCAACCCAAAAAGGATTCTACCCCTAGTTTCCAACGCGGGTAAGTAGGCAAAACCATCAAATGATGGTCCAATGCATTGCATCACTAAAAATGGGTCGAATACATCAATCTTCGTCTCTTGAAGACAAACAAGGTTCACCTTAGACTCGACAACAAACTCCCGGACAACATTTCTCTTGGCGGGGTTGTTAAGTCCCCTCACGTTCCAACACATCACTTGAGGGTTCCAATCCATGTAATCCGTAGGAACACCCCAACACCCTAGCAGCCAAGGGAGATCATGCCGCGCTCATCACCTCCACGCCTCCCGAGCACGCAGTCGAAGCTGGCGGCACCTCTTTGCCAAAGAGCGCGACGATCACCTTCACGTGTTGTTCCCTCATGGGGGAGTCAAAGATCTCTGGCAACTCGGCAATAGTATCTTCATTGCCTTCTAGATCCTCCGAAACCAGACCGAGAGCTCGCATGAGGACATTCTCGGCCTGCGTGGCTTTGGACTTGGTAGCCGGAGCTCTTTTGGCACTCCTCGTGGCCCTGCGCGGGGTGAAAGGCTCTGCTTCAGACCTAAGAGAGGACTAGACCTCCAAGAGGATAGGTGGCGCAAGCTTCCTGGCCAACGACTTGCAAAACCACTTCAGCTTTCCATAAGCGATCACTTCCTGTGGAGCCATTCCCCCCTCGCAGCCCTGGATCCATTGTTGCATGTCCTCATGCACGTTGGAAGTTGCCAACACGAGCGCCCGGTCCTCAGGGGCCGCCACGTGTGCCCTCACGTCCACACAAGCCGGGGGAACACCACCAATCATTTGCGGGCCCTTCTCCTGTAGCGGAATCTCCACAGTGGCATGCAGCGCGTTGCAGTGGCCAATCAGCGTGGCTAGGCGCGGCGGCACGGTATCCGGAACAGCAACACACGGTCCCACCTCTTCCATCACATGCGCCTGTCCCACAACCGAATCAGCCAACGAGCCCGCCTCCTCCGTGACAGGGGCCCCCAAGGGCGCAGCCACCGAAGGCATGGGGGTTGGCGCCTGGCCTGTCGCAACGTGCGCCTCGGGCGGCACCAAGGGGCAATCTGACCGAGCAGCCACCGGCCGGGCAGCCATGCAGGGGCCACCCGCTTGCTGCGCACCAATGGACAGCTGATCTTGATTCGCGACCGGCACCAAACTCCTCGAATCTTCCACCGACGTCCTTGGGATGGAAGTGTGGTCACCAGCTGGCAGTACTGGGGAGGCCAAAACACTCTCGGGATCGCCAACCACCAGCCGCGGAGTCGGGGATTGGCCTTTGGCGCCCAGCTGATTTGAAATCCCCTCGCCTGAGCCAGCTGATGCCACCAAACGTCCAACCGCGCCCCCGAGGCAGTCAAAAGCAGACCGGCGTGAGGTCAGCCTATCCTGAACCGGGAGCGTAGGCCCAACCGGCCCCGCGAGCTGCACCGGATCCAATGGGGGTAGCTGCCAAGCCGCCGACGCTCGACCGTCCGCCACCACGGCGGCGAAAGTGCGGCCGCCCGCCGCGCCCGCGCGTCCGGGCTGATTGTCTCCATGGTGATCACGCACTCCAAACTACCAATCGCACCTGCGCGTCGTCCCACCTCTCCCCATGTCCAAATCTGACTCAGGCACGCCGATCTGGCCACTTCCCGATGAAGCACCAGTGAGAAACCAAGGCTCCTCCTCGTCAGGGAAGGTGGTGATCGCGGCCAGGTGAATCAGCACACGATACTGCAGAGTCTTCGGCAGAAAGGCCTCCCGTTGCTCCTCCGGCTCCAGCACCGCCAGCCACCTGCGTGTGGGGTTCGACTCTGGATCGGTCGTCCAAGCAATCAGCTTGAAAGAAGCCAGGTCCGACCGCGACGAGGTCTCTGGCGTGATGGACTCGACGAAGCACGAACCGCCCAGAAGGCTCTCCACCACCTCGAGCTCCCAGGCATGGGGAGGAATCCCCTCCAACTCCAAGCTGACCCTGGTCCTCAATGCCGCGAACACTGCCTGGTTCTGCCTGATCCAACGCCTGAACGCAAACCTGAGACCTCTGAACTCCAACACCGGCTGTAGACCCACACTGATCCTGTCTTCTTGCCTAGCGAAAACAACCAAGAAATCCTCCGGCGAGAACCTGTGCACGGAGACCCTGTCAGGCGAGATGCCCCTCTTCTCTTGCAACGCCCGGAGCATCAACTCCGGCGAGAGCTCGGACTTGTCACCGCTCGCAAAGACCACCATAGCGTTGTGCAACCTGCCCTCGAGCTCCACCATGGCCCTTGATCTCCGAACGATGCATAGCTCGGTCGGCTCTGACTCCATGTCCCTCGACACCACAAGCTGCGGAGGCGCAGGGCGGGGCCACGACGCCAGAGCGGGCGCGGCAACGGGCGAAGAGGAAGGTGTCCGAGCGCGCGGCGCCGGCGTCAGCATCCTGGACGGGCCCGAGCAGTGTTCTTTGTAAAAGCATGCATGCATGGATGCACGGATCATAGGCACGCACTGGGCACTGGCATTTAGGGCTTATTTGATTCAAAGGATTCTTAAAGGAATTTTGGAGAATTCTAATCCTTAGGAATTTTTTCTATGTGGGTTATTTGATTCGTAGGATTGTAAACCACAGGAATTTTTTCATAGGACTCCTTTGCACTAGATTTCATAAGAAATTTTTCATCCACTCAAACCTCTTTACTGTGGCTGACCTCCGTCCGACAGTGACCCGGATGCAACACCGGGTCGAGCCCTAAAAGGGGCGGTGGCTCTCAAAGGCGGCCCGAGTAATCCTCATCAATTCCTCGCTTGCCAGCCTTCTATGGTTCCTCATGAGCTTCTACAGCCTCCATGAGACGCTCCATCAGGAGATCGCCAAGTACCAGTCTAGGTTTTTCTGGGCAGGCGAGGGGGACAAGAAGAAATACCATATGGTGAGCTAGCCTGACATTTGCAAACCCAAGGACCAGAGGGTCTGGGGATCCTGTCTTCTCAGCGCATGAACATTGCTTTCCTGACTCGTTGACTCTGGCGTATCGCCAATGGGGAGGGCGGCCTCTGGATTACTATCATCGGAAACAAGTACCTTCGGGGCCAACCACTAGCTTCCTGTCAGCGCTCTGGTGGCTCCCAGTTCTGGCAGGCTGTGATTCAACTTTTACCCGTGCTCCGCATAGGCACGTCCATCTCGGTTGGCTCCAGGTCCTCGACCCTGTTCTGGTTCGACCGTTGGCTAGGGGACCCCCCCTGGCCGCTCGCTTCTCGGACCTATTCGCCATAGCGGTTGACCCTCGGGTTTCCGTAGAGACGACCCTTGTTGACTTAGGGCGTCTCGCCTTCCGGCGCCCCTTTGGCCCCCTTGAGGTGACCGCTTGGGGCTCCCTCCTCCAGGATATCGCTCTTTTTCTGATGGACGTCGAGGACGCCCCTGACTCCATTTCTTGGCGCTTGGAGCCATCCGGCCGCTTCTCCACTAAGTCTTTATACGCGACCATCGCTCCTTTGTTGGCCCCTGAGCCCTTTAACCTGATATGGGATATTCGCCTTCCCCTAAAGATCAGGATCTTCCTGTGGCAGTGGATCCGGGGACGCCTTCCCTCTGGGGTAGAGGTCCTCAAGCGTAATGAACCAGGAGATGGGATGTGTCCCTTGTGCGACACGGTGGAGGATACTAACAACATCTTCTTCTCCTGCTGCCCAATTCATGTGGTCCTGCTTCCGCGAGACGGTCGGTGGGCAATGGTGCAACACCAACTTCCCCGACTTACTTGCGGAGATCCACGTCTCCCCCCCCCCTCCCGCCCCATATTAGATGGATGTGCGTTGGGGTCCTCGCCTGGACGCTTTGGACCATCCGCAACAAGATTGTTATTTAGAAAGTGCCTCTTCGACGTGCGACTGACGCGATCTTCAAAATGTGTGGTTACTTGCAGCTATGGCGGCCGCTTAGCCGCCCACAGGACCGGGACGTCATCAACACCCTCCTCGCCGATCTTCGCTCGATGGCCTTCCGCGTGGCGCCTCCGCTTCCGCCCCCTCCGCCGGAGCCTGATTAGACTTGCTGCACGTGTTGCTGTGTCTGAGTGTGTTGCTTTGTTTTCAAGGCTTGTTGAGCTGTACCCTTAGCATTAACCCTTTTGCTACCTTATTTGTGTATGAGACTTGTGTGTGTGTGAATCTTGTGGGAGGTTTAGATCGGACGATTTGCTTTATAATATAAAGTGGGACAAAAGTCTTTTTTGATAAGAATCCTACGTTTTTTCTATGTACAATCAAACACTGTAACGACATGGCACTCTAATCACACGTTCTTCCAATTCCTACGTTTTGGAAATCCTACAAATCAATGAGGCCCTTAAATCCGCTTGCTTTTCTATCAGGATCTGATCTCTGCTCCTAGTGCTTTTCTCACCGTCGGCAGGCAGCGCCTTCGGGCCGTGGCTGCCGCCGACGGGGCTCGCGCAAAGACCGAGGCCGTGTCATGTGGACACGCTCTTCACTTGAGATGCATGCCAGTTGACGCTGCTGCTGCTGTGCATGCATGCATGTACGTACGTCCTCTGGTGGAGCCGTGGAGACTGTACGTGTTCACCACCACCAGGTCCAGGCATCTTCTTTCCTCCCTTTAATTAGCTCGAAATCATTCTGCACAGGGCCGGGGAACATCGCACGAACTCGGTAGCAAGTACGCGCGCAGGCACCACCTCCTCGTTAGATTCTACCAGCGGCGTTGTAAAGGCATGGAACAGAAGCACGTAGTGGCATCGGTGGCCAATAATTGCTGCTTGTACTACGTGTCGTCGTCATCCCACGCCGCGGCACTGCACCGCGCGCATGCACGGCTACAAGATAATGGCGGGAGCGCCCCTCGTGCATGGGCGACGGGTCTATACATGCGGCTGCGGCGGCGAGCCTCATGAATGGCCACGAGCCGGGCATGCGACAGATGGACACGTACGGGGCCGTCCAACTGGCATGTGCGGGAATGCCGCCAGTGCGGTGCACGGCCCGCGTGATGGCATGGCACGGAAGATAGCTGGACGCCGACGTGCGTACGCGCGCGTACGGTGCGTCGGCACGGCCTAACCTTTCAGGTACGGCGCAGACCGTCGGCGGCAGG